>NC_044054.1:30052074-30069574 GCF_902167405.1 Gadus morhua
TTCTTTTTGACCAATTTGTGTATTTTCTTAAGGCAAAATTTCGTTCTCAGTTGCAACGTTTTTTTTGGGAGAGACTGAATAAATACAACATGAAACATCAAAATAATTGTTTTGAATAATCGTCATTTCAATATTGACCAAAATAATCCTGATTATGATTTTTCCCATAATCGAGCAGCCCTAATACAAATACATACACACACTCACACAAACACAAAGAAAGACCTTCACTCTCACTCACACACACCCACAGACACACATACAAATACACCCACTCACACCCACATATTCTCTCAAAAACACACACATACAAATACACTCACTCACATACACAAACACACCCACAGACTTGACTCTGCTGTGACAAGAGTAAAGGGTGCAATATCTGTTAAATTACACCAATTTTCGAGCCAATTTGGCAGATAATTGAGCACCGTTTTGTATTATTGAGTGAACGGGGGCCATTCCTGATTGGGTGCTTCTCCCAGAGATATGTTTATTGAACTGTGGAGTTAATGGTGGTCGGTAATGCGTGTGTCCATTTGACGACACTCAAACCTCTGTCTGTCACACGGTGAAACCACAGCCCTCTCTAATGAACCACACACAGGTGTGGGGACGTAGAGCAGAGAGAGGCGCAGGGATTTGACTGAACCAGCGTCTTTATGGAGACACAGTCAGTGGTCACCAAAAGATCGGAACACGGCGCTGAACGGAGAGGGGGGGTGAGAGAGCACCGTGTGACAGAGAGACACACTTCACACTCCCCGACTTTCTATGGCAGACGAACGGGGCAACAGTAACTGGAAATGTCACGGGGAATGGAACGGTGGTGCAGCCAGGAAACAAACAAGAGCTAATGAGAGGTGTGTTCATGATCACCAAATTGCCAATTAGTTTTAATCATAGCGGGATTGAGAACATTAGCAGCTGTCTGGGCCTTGTTGTGAAAAGCATACAAACCAATAAGTGTGTTCGGCTGTCCGAAATCACGCCTACCATCAGCGGCAATTAATGTTACAGTCACCGGAACACAAGAGTTCAGACATTTAGGTTTCAAAAGTAGATATTTTTAGCAAACTCCTTTACATCCACCATATTGACGTACATATGTGAATGTGAATCGTTCAGTGAGAATCCACTTTAAAAAGGAACTTTTTAAAGTGGATTCACGCTGAACCACTCACAGGTGTGGTTCAGATCTCCTATTTTTGTTGATATTTTTCTCCTATTTGTTTTATCTGTGAAGCGACCTTGGGTGTCCTGAAAGGTTGTTAAATAAATGGTATTATTATTCTTTTTTTCATAAACACGTCTTTTCTATCGGCTTGCGGTGATACTGTCAGTCAGTGCATGTGAGAGACATCTCATAACTCTTTACGTTGATGAACGCCCTCACCTCTCTCAGTGTTGGGCACGCCCAGGTGCATTGTGGGTATGGAGGGATCGGTGACATCACTGTAGTACTCCAGAAACGCTGCATCCTTCTCCCACGTCGCCTTGACGACGGGCACTGGGAAGCAGAGGAGTCAGGTAAACGAATGACTTCACGTGCGTGTGTGTGTGTGTGTGTGTGTGTGTGTGTGTGTGTGTGTGTGTGTGTGTGTGTGTGTGTGTGTGTGTGTGAGTGTGAGTGTCTGTGTGCGCGCGTGCGTGCTTGCGTGTGTGTGTGTTGCATCAAAGACAGTGGGCAAGTGGGACTATCAAATATCCCAGTGGTTATGATCTGCATATTAATTCAACTGAGATTAAGTACACAGATATATAAAATAAAAAACCATGGAGGCAGGCCCTTCAAACAGACCATAATGGCCCTCTAAAGCCTCCTGTGATTACTGAACCATGGCGGTATCAAACCAGTAGTCAATCAGGAGGAAGGCAGAGCCCTAAGGCACAATTTCACCTGAGAATCAACATCTCGTTTTTGAGATCAACATCTCAAAAACATGCTTCAAAAGCATAGATCAACTGCTTTGAGCTTCCAGGTCTGGACACACACACACACACACACACACACACACACACACACACACACACACACACACACACACACACACACACACACACACACACACACACACACACACACACACACACACACACACAGACAAACACACACATATCCACATTTGACAGTCCTAGAATGAACCCAAGCAGGACTAATCACATTCATATCTCACAGCTTGATGCAGTTAATGCGTTCATAAATGTCTTCCCCTCTAAAAGCGACTCAGGTGAATCAGGATCAGTGATCGTCACGGTCTCCCCGTTAACGTCTGTGGACACCGCCCCACTGTGATGTGAAGATTGCATTAATCACCGGGAAGGGACACCGGTCTACCACTTGAACCGTCACCATTCCGCTTTGAATTCATCCGTTGGTGGAGAGCAGAATCTCAGTAGCGGACGACTAGCACTGGGAGGGTGATTTTGCTTTTATGTGGAGCTAAAGCTCATACTTTAGAGCTTCGTGCTGGTGTTGTGAGGCCACACACCTCAACGCGCCACACACGTCACCCCGCCTCGTGACATGCTGGCGCGTTCTGACCCTCTTCCAAACAGAATACGGGCGGGGGATTATTATGGAAATGGTTCAATTTCAGCAGAGTGGCTGTGATGTTGCTTTGATGGGAAATTCGGTGCCTACGCGAGGTTTCGCCAATCATGCTAAGTAGAGTTCAATTTTGGGTAAAATGCAGCGATTCAACACATGGCGTGCCGTGGAATGGTGGGAAGTGAAAGAGTTTTGCGCAACCTTCCAAAGTAATAAGTGTAAGTAGATGTTGATTATAATAGCTGCCACCATTGAAATATTTTGCATCGTTTTGAAACATTGTCGGTCAGCAGGTGGAAAAGGGTTCTTATTACAAGCAACATTTTTTAACTGCCAGCAACCTTTGAAAAGTGAGCATTGGAATTATTTTGATGTATTTTAATGTTTAAATCCATTATTGTTAATTAACAATTATTGTTTGTTAATCCACCACTGTTTCAAAGTGGCTATGTATAATACCATTAAGGTGGGAGGTGGGCAATTTTAACACACACAAAACACACACACACATACACACACACACACACACACACACACACCTCGGTCGGAGTGGAACTTTTCACAAGTTTTCACGGCAACAAAAACGTCTTCTTTCTTCACGGGATCACCCTAAAAGAGGAACAGGAAATGACAACCATGAATTACAGGGTATAAAGATATACAAGATACAGACACACACACACACACACACACACACACACACACATCACATCTCCCAGCAGGGGCTACGGAACTGACCTGACAAGGAGTTGGATCCCACAACACGCCGGCTTGTGGGATTTATGGAGCAATAATAAAACTCAAGAATATCTCAGGTTGAATTACTGTTCCGGCCCTTGAGCACTTAAGACATGGACCAGACACAGTTAATTTCTTGTTCATCAATCTTACATCTTTTAGTCCATAAAAACCAAATCACAGCACACTTAAAAGCCACATTACCGCGCCTTAAATTCTCCAGCAAGGAAGCCCTCAGGTTTTACAATCGCTGTGTAATGACATTTGACCCAACTTCAAACATGGACCTTGAAACGACTGCAGCGTCCGAGGTTGGGCTGTTGCTCCGTTGGATGGAGGATGACTTGAGTCTGCTGACAAGCAGACTACTTTAATATGAAGTTATGAGCTTTTTTGTTCCAGGGGCTGCATGCCGACATGGATCCAGACCATGATTTACACGCTGTGGGGATTAAGGAGACATGATCCGGACAAACCAGACCTGGGACAAAGAGCAGGTTTCACTTGGACGATGTGGGACACATTACCGATGCTGAGATGTAGTCTTCAAAAATCTTTCAGACTTAAATGTCACTTCACGTCGTAGTCCCAGTCTCGGTTTAAGCTGCGTTTCCTTTGCTTTGAGGTTGCCATTACTTTGGGGTTTACATCATATTCCCCCTAAATCTGCTTGCTTGTGACTTTATGGGGAATTGCTATTCCCCGTGTTGTGCGTGGCGTAGCAGGCAGCACAGACAGTGACAGGTGAGCCTGCGCCATACCCCAATGCGTGCCGTTTAATTGACATCAAACACAGCTCTGTGATGGCAGCTGTCAGCCTTCCCTGTTTCCGTCACAGCTTTGTATGCAAGACAGACTTCAAAACAGTGTCCATCCTGCAGGGGTTTGACTTTTGAAAACAAGAGCCAATCAAAGTACGGGACATGGTCTAGATACGTCATGCCAGTGTGGATGGAATGGCCTTACGCATGAGGCAGGGTGCTTTGCATGAGTTTAAACTTAAATGTACTCATATATTTACTAATATAAATACACGTGTTGCTGGGGGTGCTAGTAGGGGTCCGAGCAGCGAAGCTGCTTGGTCCCATATTGTTTCTGTCACGTTTTATTTTTCTCTCAAATTCTGTAAAAGTAATACTGCAGCCTCTACCGTAAGTCAAAAACTCTTGAAACTTTCAGGTATGGTTAACAATAACCCCCTCTACCCAGAAACCCACATTTGTGGTACTGCACCCAAAGGTGCCGCTATTGTAAAAAATCATGAATTAGGCTTATTTCTCCGCACTAGATTCAGATCAAAGATTTACCAAAATCACCACTTTAGACCAAGCCTCACAAAAATCATCGAACAGAATTTGTTTTATTTAGTTCCATTGAAGTTGGAGCAGTTAGCCCATTTTTTATAAGACCATTTTGTTATTGTATAAAAAAAAATACCACTATTATCAGGTGGATACCAATACCCCCCACTACCCATAAACCCAAATTGTGGTACTGCTCCCAAAGGTGGCGCTATTTAAAAAAATAAAAATGAACTAGCCTTATTTATCCTAACCAGATTGACCTGGACTCAAAATTCTTTCATCGTATTAATCTCTAAAATCAGATGCATCTTTTTCACCCTGGTCTTTTACTCTAAAAATGTTTACTTTTCCTAGAATTTCCTAGAAAAGCCAAACGTCCACAGTCTCAACCCATTTTGCCTATATTACCATTTTGTTATTGTATTAACTACCATACGGCTATCATTAGATGGATACAATTAATATTGCACATTTTCAGATCTTAATTCTCTTGTTTATTTGCTTGGAGTTTTCTGGATGTTATGTGCTTATCGATAGACGTCTTCACCATGTGAATGAGGCTAAATTTCAGGTATGTCAGTGGCTCAATGGGATAATGCCTTGTACTGTTGATCCTTAGTTTGAGAGATTTAATCCCGATTAGACAGTAATGAACATGCTGAACATGACATTCGGCTATTGCTCTGCAGTCACCTGAAAGGCGAGGCACAGTATGGCATTAAGGGGAACATCAACATCATTCCTTCATAATTATTTGTCATATTTATAGATCTTCCAATAGTGTGTTCTTGACATTTTTTTCGGTTATATTTTTAATTGCATTCATAAACTTATACTTAAACTATTGCTGAAAGGTCTACCAAGAGATTTAGAACGTTTTCGGGCTCTTTTTCAACCAATTAGCATACAAATAGTCAGCACAGAAATAGACCTTCACGGTAGCTGACACTGACTTCACAAAAAAACACCCTTCGCACATCAAAATGTTTACCAAACTTTTTTATGTAATTGCTCTATTACCATAAAAATGCCTAAAAAAAGAAACGGTTGCAAACCCAAGAGAGCATATATATACACGAGGCCCTGACACTAATCAAATGCACTCGCTTCTCAACATCCGAAAGGGCTGTTGTCCTGTTTATGAATTCCCCCCAGCCTCCCGCATTTTTTCACATTTCACATCGAGATGGGATTCGAATGGCCTTCGAGAGTCTTTAATTCTCCTCCACTCTCACCTCTCCCAACCGCTTAGATCAGCTCGTGGCTCATTGTCAAAACGTTACATTGTGTGACTTTGTGATTCTCCTGAACATTTTCCATCACCTCTCCTTGCTCAGGGAGGTTCGTGTTCCAGTGGACGTACTGGTCACAGGGCGCCTGACTAATCTCTTTTTGAATGAGCACGATGCCTCTCATCCACAAACCAGCCAAAAAACAAAGCGCATAATCGCCCTTAAGGTACAAGCAGTCAACGCCAACAATATCCCAGAATCCCCAGCTTTGCCATCAAATCGAGAACAACACGAAATAAATCCCTTTTCTCGTTTTCCGTGATCTATATCCTCGCTTTTTCCAGGACATTTCATCCATTTGAGCCTTTTTTAATATGTTTCAAACTAATGGAAATCAACCTGATAGAAACCCAGGTTAACCACCAGGAGCCCTGAACATTTACCAGACCCCCGGTGATTTGGCTGCCCCAAAACACTACCCTGTCTCTGGTCTGACCCCGCCCCCCACATCCTGCCTCCATGTGTGTATCCCATTGCCACACCTTCAGGGCAAAGCCTATAAGCCCAGTGTGGGTCCGTTCGGCGCCATGTGCGTCCTGGTAAATGTCAGCCACAGCACCACTTGGCGCGGCCGCGGCGTTCCTCACTTTGTTTTTCCCACAGTCCGGTGAAGGGGCCTCACGCTGTGTCCGGGGGTCGGCAGCGGGGGAACGCCGGCCGCGGTGCCCCCAGGGCGTTGGTCCAGGCCGCGGACTGGAGCAACTCGTTTGTCGTCATCCTGCACCACAACACGTTGGTTCTGTTTTGACTACCTCTCCTTCCGTCGGTTTTTCTTCGAGCTACGTCTGCGTCTGGTGACAGCCTGGCGACAGCCGTCTCAACGTCCTAGTAAGTAGATTGGTCAAAGCCTGCTTGCAGCCTGCTTACAGCCTGGTTACAGTCCTGGTAACAGCCTGGTTAGAGCCCTCTCAGCGTCCTAGTAAGAGTTTGGTCAAAGCCTGGTGACAGCCTGGTAACAACCTGGTTATGGCCAGGTAACAGCCTTTAACAGCCTGGTAACAGCCTGGTAACAGCCTGGTAACAGCCTGGTGACAGCCTGGTTATGGCCAGGTAACAGCCTTTAAAAGCCTGGTAACAGCCTTGTTACAGCCTGGTTACAGCCTGGTTACAGCCAGTTTGATTCCAGGTGGTGTCCCTCTCCTCTCAGCTGTGATATCACTTGCGAGGACCCGGAACAGGCTGAACCAGCCGGGGAGGGAGTGAAGTGTGAGGGCCAGACACTCCTCGTTCCCATAGAACAATCATTTTGGTGGTGGGGACGGACTGTTCCATTCCGCCGTGTTTCCCGCCTTCCCGCGGTGGTTACCGGCGCTGACACCCTCCCCACCGCCGCCGACAGGAAACCCTTCTGAAAACTGTTCAGTCGGATCGTATTTCCTTTTTCTCTGCGCGCCGCGTTTTCGGGCCGTGTTCGCAAAATGAATAATTCATTCGTTTTTTGATTGAGGATGTTTTGACTTGAAACTGAATATGTATCAGCTGTCTCTTCAGTTGTTTGGTGTGGTTGGTTTTTTAGGGGCGGTAAAGCTACGGGTCGGCTTCACGCAGGTGCTGTTGATGCCATGTCAACGAATCACAGGGGAGGAAGGATACACACACACACACACACACACACACAACCAATCACAGGATCCATCACACTCTCTCGCTTTTACTTTCTTCTCACACTCGTAGACATAAATACCAAACACATAATTTACATTTAGAAGACACTTCTATTCAAAGCGGCTTACAACTGTTCATAAAAACATAGAGAGTCGACCACGCAAGGCGACCGCCAGCTCGTCGGATTCAGTGGGGGTGAGGCTTTAAGCTCAGGGACACCTCGACACTCAACTTGAAGGAGCCACCCGCTCAACCTCCAGAGCTAAAACGACCCCAGACACAAAAACACACATACACACAGACACAAACACCAGCCACAAACACACATCTCAAAACTTTCTCTCCTAGCCATACTTTAGTAATTTGGGTAATATTTGCACAGGCCCAGCCTATAATAAAAAATAATGACTATACAAAGCATCACTCACACTAAACTATATCGTAGTGTGATACTTTTCATCAGGGCCCAGACATGCCTTGGGGCCACAACATTTGAGGGCCCCTACAGGGACGTCCACAGTTGGTTTAGTTCAGTTGAGAGCGAGGACCGTACAAAATAATAATACACGTGGTGCACAAATACAACAGGTCTTTCATCTGCTGTCCCTAGCCAAGGTGCAAATAAGGCTTCCGTAAAATACATCAACGCAAACGCAGAACAGGACATGCAGTTTTGGGTTCGTTAAAAAGGACACAGAGTTGTTAAAAACAGTAGCGGCGAGGACAAAGAAACACACAGAACGACGTCACCAACATGGAGACGATAACACGCAGATCCACACAGAGAAGGACGTTATAGCAGTGCAGTGGTAACATGTGGACCTACGCAGTCTGGGAGGGGGGCCGTGATGGCCGTGGCACAGTGGGCCCCGGGTCTGGAACAGAACTCTGGGACGTCCTGGAGCTCCGGCCCCCGCCCCTCGTCCCAGATGTACAGCGCGATCTGCGGAGAGCAAGGGTACGAACGCGCTGATGTGATCTACTGGTACGCGGTAACATGATCTGCTGTCTACGACCAGGATCTAACCTGTGTTATAATGTTTTACATGCACAATGCACATACACAATGTTTTACAATGTAGCACGCATTGCACTGCAAAGGTTGTGATTGAAGTGCTCTGTACAAATCGGATTGAGTCGAGTTGCACCGCATTGAATTGAATTTGTTTGAACGGACTTGAATGAAATGAGTTTAAAAGGATTTGTGCGTTGGAACTCGAGGCTGAACAGCATGAATGTGTAATTTATGCTGCCTCTTCTCTCCTACTTTGATGAAAAACTCACAACATAAATGAAGTGAGAAAGTATTTGCGTGTAAAAGCCTAAGGCACGGGGGTAACATTAATGATTTATATTAGAAATTAAAGAAATGCTAACAAAATTGCATTGTACAAAAAATCAGCTTTTCAAAGATAAATACACAAGGCAGTAAACAATCAGAATTGAAATGTGTTGAACCCACAATTGATGAGCCAACTACAGGTGAAGCACAAGGAACAAAAGGAGGGGAATATGAGTAATAATAATAACGTTAACACCAAAACGACCAGACCAAAGAAAGGACAGGGATTCATGCGACATGTGCAACCCTACAAACACAAGCCACACACTTTAGACACACACATACCAACACACACCGACACACACCTTTGAGTTAAACCCTAATGACAATTTAATCCCACCCATACAGTTACAGACCCATTTTAAGTCCCCTCTAAATCCAGCAGAGCACATTCATAACCACAGCCTGTCCTCTGCAGTGGGCGTTCTGATCAGAGCTGCTCTGCAGAACGACTCAGAGTCTTCATGAGGCCACCCTGATGAAGAGGAATAGACTCTTTTTATGAAGGGATTGAGCACATGGCAGAAATAACCGTGTTTAAAATATCCACTGACGCAATCTTTTATTGTCTTCTACAGTTTTTATTCTCTGATGCACCCCCCATATGGGATTTGAAGTTGTTTTGGTTTTGGTTTTTTGAAACAAGGCCCTCAGGGGGGGGACGTATCATGGATCAAATCATGCCACCAACTTTACTTCAAAGTGTTAAATGGACTTCAAAGTGACTACAAAACACTCTTCTTTCCAAGTGTTGTAAATAAATAAGGTTTAATTAGCTGTGTTGTGGTCCACTCCTGGCCAGAAACTGTTGAAATCCTTTAAAATGAGCCCTTTCAAATCCGCCTCCCTCTTCACACTGCCACTCTGCTTTGGCGACTGATCTGAACGAATCACGATATGTCCTGCCCTCTGGGCGTGCTCCAATAAGCACAGCTCCCATATGCAATATCGTTTGGGTCTTGTTGGCACGGGGTGTGCTGTCTAGCTGGTATTCAAAGGCATGAGGAGAAGCATTTCTGTTGAGACATATATTTGGGTAAATGGAAACTCTGATTAGATGATTTGATTCAAATGAGGCTTAACTCAGGGAATCGGGGTAATCGGGTAAAACATGAATTGAATTATGAATTTAGACTTCAGATGTCAAGATTTGCTTTCAACACACACACACACACACACACACACACACACACACACACACACACACACACACACACACACACACACACACACACACACACACACACAGACCAAATCAATGTGGTTGAGGATGTGGAGATGAGTTTGTACATAACTCATCGTGACATGAACTACGGCGGGGAGGAGAGGCTAATGGAAGACTCTGAGGATGTTTCCCCGGGCTCTGTGGTCTCGGAGCAGGGGCAGTGCCACACTATTAGCCGAATGCTATTCAGACAGGGAAGATGATTGAAAGATGTTCCACCACACACACAAATGACGCATGCACACACACATGCGCACACACATTCATAGAGACACACACACACACACACACACACACACACATTCATAGAGCCACAGACAGATATATACACACACACACACACACACACACACACACACACACACACACACACACACACACACACACACACACACACACACACACACACACACACACACACACACACACACACACAGACAGATACACACACACACACACACACACACACAGTACCTCATGTTTCAGGTCTATAGTAAAGTCAGACTTCAGAGGGGAATATTGAATCCTTTCGGCAAGTCTGAAAAACACAGAAATAAAATAAAACGAAATGCAGTCAATAGAAGAATGATGAACATGCTCCTTCCAAAGCGTGCTGCATGTCTGGCTTGGATATTCTTTGGTCAAAGTAGATCAGGTTACATTTGTTAACCAATAGTGCTCTGGTCTGACAGAAGGCTAAGCCCATTCACACAGGAGAGATTCATTTAGGAAACGTCCGTAGACATCTCCTCGAGCTTTGTGCAAAAGTGTATACAAGCACACTGTTTCAAGGACAAAACGAAATGTGCTCTTTCAGAAAGAAGGAATGGTAGACGAGGCTGAAGGCAAAACGATCAAATAAAATCCATTCATCACTCAAAACCCATTTTTATTCAGGGTCACGTTTAAAGGATATTCTCACTTTCAAGTGTGCCCCGATTATAGGGCAAGGTAAAATACAACGGTAACAAAAATATGAATACAAATAAATTGACATGAACAGATAAATGGATAGTCAACACGGAACAATGATTCATAAATAAGGCAATCTTCAGCTCAAAAACACCCCGCACAGCAACCCTCAATTATGTCAATAATTCACACTTTAAAATCCTTGAATAAGGGAAACTACAACATCCAGTTACAGAAGGCTTTGGATGGTATTCCAAACACAGGGATCTTCAAATGAAAGGGCAGACCCCCCCAGCTTAGGATACTCCCCCAGGAAATATATATATATAACCTCGAGCCCTTGCCGGCAGTGAGCTGTCCCAGCTATAAGGAGGGAATGAAGAGATGGGGGGAGATGCTACGTATCGATGACCTGCAGGTGAAGCTCAAGGTGTTCCGTCCTCTCTGCTTGGCCCTGTCCTCAAGCCGTATCCCTTACAGATTTAATAAGTGCTTAAATGATCAGTTTCAAACGTTAAAATTAGGTAACGCTCATCATCAAAAATGTGGCTGTTGCATCTAGAAAGTATCATAACATTTCTACCAGTCGTTATTCTACCAGTAAGATAGAGTCTCGATAAAACAGAAACTAGCTTTTTAGATCCTGACCAATCGTGTGCAGTCTGTCCATGAGCAGGCTGGGATCTGCAGCATCAGTTGCTTTTTGAAGATCAATGAATTGAAACACACTTCTGTTCGCTGTCATAGCACTGGCAGAAATGAAAAAACCTGATTAGATCTGTTGAAAGTCAAATTTTCGTCTAGGATAAGATTATTGCATATTTGCAAGAGCTTCCTTAGCCAAGGGTTTTGGCTAAGGAAGGCATTTTGAAGTTGGCATGTAATTATCCTTGGTTAAAAATATCACAACTCTTAAGGAGCAGACATTAGGAATGTCAGCAGGGAAAGTTGAATCCAAAGTATGAGTGATTGGATATAACAGGGCCTCCCATAGCAGTCTTCTTGCGTACTTCAAAGTATTTCCATAAAATGAATAATCTCCTTCTTTATAGGTAACATTTTAAAAGGCCAAATCAAAAGGGGCCTGACACTCCATTCACATTTATGTCTAAAAGAAACATCTAATCTCAACATCTACAATCTAACGCCCCGTCACACATCAGGCTTCCAAACCTTTGGTTTATCTTTGACCTTTGAATTTAAAACTGTGCCTCACGCACACAATTGCACCTTTTCAACCGACAGTGCCAGCTCAACTCGCATCGACTCGCCCCGCCTTTTTTTGCGATTCGATCGCCAAAATGAGGTACCTGGTACTTTTTTAATCTCACCTCCGTCGAGGTTCCAAGAGAGCTG
This sequence comes from Gadus morhua, assembly GCF_902167405.1. Taxonomy (NCBI): domain Eukaryota; kingdom Metazoa; phylum Chordata; class Actinopteri; order Gadiformes; family Gadidae; genus Gadus; species Gadus morhua. Next base: position 30,064,403 of record NC_044054.1, read on the forward strand.
ATCCAATACTTTTGTGTGACGTAAAACAGGCTGCTGGCCGCTGATCGGCCACTGGACGAATAATGACGAGTCAGACGTCCGAGCCTGTCACCCCTCGCCTGGCATCTTTAAATACTAGCATCAGCGTGCAGTCAACAATAGTGATCGATTATTGAACATGGCAGGATCAGCGCACAAGAACACGCCGTGGGCCGTGACAGAGGCGGAGACACTCCTGTGCGTTAACCCTGCCTGTTTATGCGTCGCGGTTTCGCACATGCGAATGACGACCCGCCCACGTAGAAGAGGTACTTTCTAGATGGAAACACGACGTGCCTGGAACCAAACCAAGTCGTGCCACGCTAGGTCCTAGCGAGTTGAGCTGGTACTGTCGGTGGAAAAGGGGAAAAGGAGTACTGAATTGGACACGCCATGTTATTTTCCGCTTGGCTAAATCAGCCAGTGAGTGACAGACTTCAGGAATACACAAACGCCCGCTGGCTCGGTCACAATGTGTTTAGCGTTTCCTCCCCGTGTGAATCCACTCGTTCAACCTTTTCCACCAACGTGGTTCCAGTGCTGGTGGAAAAGCCAGTGCTAACCTCGAACTGGTTCTTGGCTTTTACACATTAAGTATGGAAGTGTCCTTTTAACGCGTTCATTTTAACGTCCTGACACGTCGCTAGGACAACGGGGTCGTACGCTCTGACGCATTGAGGTTGCCCCTACTCTAGCCCCTAAAGCTCGGGGAAAATCAAGCTGGTTCTTGGGGGGGTTGGCGTGTAGAACCAGCACAAGCACCAGCCCGGGCCCGGGTCTGCGTTGGTGGAGAGGGGGCCGAATGCTGCACTGCAGGGACACTTTCTAGCCCGTAAGTTACGAGCTGTAACTGGGAGTACGTCGATCTGGTACGAGTTCACTGGTAGTGACGTGCGGGGTTTGACTGGCTGTCGACCGTTCCAGGGGCACTTTCCCGGATACAAGGTTGTGAAAACACGGGTAAGGGGTTGCCCGGAAACAGACCTGCATTAACCTGCCATTGGGCCCTGGGGCTGAGAGGTTTCGTAGTCCCCCTGAGAGAGGATCTTACAAAGAAGGGGGGGGCGGCTGACAGTTGACACTGTGGCTGTGGTGTCAAGGGGCCACTGGGCCCACCTACCACAAGTGGCCCCCTTTATGTCTTGGCTCCTGATAGGCCTCTGATCTTTCCTTTCATGAGCCAGTATAAAAAAAATAAAAACATTTCCTGCAGCTCATGATTGGCCCCCTGATGGTCGTAGATCCCTGGGGCTTCAGCCCAGGTAAGCCCGTGCATTAAGGCGGCCTCGCTCACCTGTGGAGCAGCGGGGTGCTCAGCACCCAGCCGGCCGCAGGGTCGGGGTAGCCGAAGGACGGGGGGTCCTCGGAGAAGGCGTAGTGGTGGATGATGGTGGCCTTGTTGTCGTGGAGACGCTTGCCCAGGAACCATTCCTGAGGGCAGGGAGTACAGGGGACACTATGAGGGGGAACGATGGGCGTGCTCCGCGTGCGCTTACAGGCCTTCACCACCAGGGTGGGCCGGGAGGGGCGGGAACAGGTGCAGCTCATCAAGCTGATTGGCTGCAGGGTCTGTCGGCCAGTGTCTCTAATTAACGTCATGAGCTACACCTGTGTTGGCCCCGCCCACACCGCTGGGATGAAGGCCAATTAGGGTCGATCACTATTCACTATTTTGTAACAGACAGTTCTGATTGGTTCAAATTCAGCAAGGCTGATATAAATATGATATTGTATAATTTGAGTTGAATCTTTCAGGGGCATTGTTTTTTTAATCTTGTGTTTTCAGTCGGGTTGATGGGTCGGTTAGCCTTAGTTAGCCTGGTGGCATGCTAGTTAGTCTGACGTGCGTCTCACCTTTCGGGCGTCGTGTCTGTTGAGGACGTGCAGCAGAGACGTCAGCGTGATTCTGGTCTCCTCCTCCACAAACAGAAACCAGGCTGCTGATTGGCTGAAGGACACTGAGAGGCTGGGTGAAGACAGATGGTCAACCAATGAAAAATGAGAGTCTACTAATAGTTTGTGATTCAATACTCAAGACGAACACAAGCCTGGTGACACCCAGGTAATGTGTTATTGCTCGTTATACAACCATTAGTCCAGACCGGGTCATTTGATTGGACAAGAGGGAGCGCTGATAAAGAGTATAACAGCACTGGGTCTTTTAACGAACCCTGCTGTACATACACACCACACTCCCAGCCCTGTGATGTCGCCTCATTACGATTCGGTCCTGCTGGTGTTACTTCGCACTAATTCAAAGCAATTCAAATCAAGCTAACGGCGTGAACCTCAGTCACCGATGCCTCCTCCCTGGTTCGACGACTAGCTGTGGCTCAGTTCTTTGTCTCGGGGGGCGGTGTGTTTGTGTCACTCACTGAGGCAGTGCCGGGAGAACGCTCCAGTCCCCGTCGTTCTGGGAGAGCTCGTGGAGCAGAAGGACCACGGGAGCCCCCTAGACACACGACACAAGGCCGCGCGTTAGCCTCCACCACAGAGCAGGCCAGCAGGGGAACAATGGGAAGACGGTGAATGCTGTCCAATGCATATATACATATGGGGGGGGTCGGCTAAGCTCAGGAGGTAGAGCAGTTGTCTTGCAACCCAAAGGTTGCTAGTTCAATCCCCAGCTCGTGTACCTCAGGTTTAAACCGGAGGAAATACAGGCAGTACAGCCAAAAAACATACACCATGATGGGAAGGGAGCTCTGAGCTGGCTTTATTGTTATGTATTGACTGCTTTGGCCTAGTTTTGTTTAATCCATGGCGAATTACAGAGAAAAAGACTGTTCAGCTGAAGACCATTGTTTGTTTTATGTACCGTGTGTGTGTGTGTGTGTGTGTGTGTGTGTGTGTGTGTGTGTGTGTGTGTGTGTGTGTGTGTGTGCGCGCGTTTGAATGTGTGTGCATGCGCTTGTTTTGTGTTTTCACACAATTGTATTTGTGTGCGTGTGTGTGTGTCATTAATGTTTTACACTAACACTGTGCGAAGACTCTGTTCCTGGTGACACATTCATTATTGATCTCCAGTTTGATTGAAGTTGTGCTTCCCTGTGATCAAAGGGGAAGCAAGCCGAAGCGATTCTGGCGATAAACTTTCAGGCGTGTGAAGTTTGTCGAACTTCGGAGACTAGCAATTGTCACCAATAAGAAAAAGTGATACCTCAGAATCCGCCACCAGTGGGAGAAATCTCCATAGGCCAACCGGATGAGCCCAAATGTGGACACTGCTCTGATTTAATTGGCCACAGAGATGTAGTACTTGCTGGACCGACCCAAAGAGACACAATGCAGTGAGCTCCGATTCAATGCGCTGTTTCAGCAGCACTTCCACACGCAGGGCTGGATGCAGCCATTAACAGAACACACGCACACACACACACACACACACACACACACACACACACACGCACATACACACTCACACTCACGCACCAACCCACGCACACACACTCACCCACACACGCACACAAACACACACTCCCCTGCACACAAATACACACCCGCTCATGCTCACGCACACACACATACACACACACTCACCCACACAACCACATACCCACACATCCGCAGAACTTACACTTCTCCATAAGCTCAAAGTATCCAGTCAATTATTCAGCAAATCAAAACGAGTTTTAATGGGAAACTAAGAACCGCGTTCTTCACAAAATAAATACGCAGAGAAGAGTTCTCTCGAGCCCGGCATGAATGAAGAACGATCTGCGGTCTCTCTCACGCCTCCTTAATTATAATATCCACTTCCATGTGCCTACCAGTATGTGTGTCTTCCCCAGGAACTGTTTGTATTCCCATTCAATATGCAGATCGTATTGAATCCATATTCCAATCTGAATGACGAGAGTATCTAGCCCGTATCGCACTGGATGTATTTAATCAGACGTAATGCAAAAGCAGCAGCAACTTGTTTACTCAGAAGTGTAATCATGGCGGGGGACATTTTATTTGTATAGCCCTTAATAACAGGGCTATACAGCCCTCTGTAGGGGCTGAACAGGCCGTGTCTTATTGTGTATCACTCTCCTTGGTTCCAAGTGTGCTCTATTAACGGGCGTTCGCACGTGGACACAATGAACACCCCGAGAGCCCCAGGCCCTCTCTCCAAGGAGAGCGCGATGAACACAAAGCATGCCTCTCCTCTCCTCAATCAATCCCCCAGAAGGGGAACTGAACAGGTACGCAACGACTCAATTCTCTGGACACATTTTTCACGAGTAAGGGTTAGCTTCAGAAACCAATGATCGAAAATCCACTGCTGGATAAGTAGTGGTTATGGGCTTAGAAGTAAACTTCCTTAGAGTTTAACGTTACGCACGTAAAGACACGCTTTGCTACACACCGACCCAAGGAACGGAGATTGATAGAAATAACACGTTTTTGCGCTATGGGCGCTGTGGGCAAGTAATACTATAATAACAATAATCATAATGATATTAATGATAATATTGTAGCATCACCTGTCCTAACTGGGTGGCTTGCTGGAGAATCTCCTCCCTCCTTTTGAGAGTGAAGGGAATTTAGCGAAGGACATGTAACCAATTCAGACGGATTGAGCATAAAAAAGGTTGACTTTAATCCTCAATGACAGGGTCACTCCCATCATCCAATAGAGTTGTTCCGATCGGCGAGTAGGCATGGCTATGCACTGATCCGATACCATCGCGTGACTAGCTCCTTTATTACACAGATAGAGAACATCACAAACATGTGCAGTGTTATGCTGCGTTCGTGAATGATAGGAGGTGGAAAGTTGTACGCATAACTACAAGAATACAAAGTTATTATTATAATTATAGATCATAAATGTAAATGATCTAGTTCTGAAAATATTTATGTTGTCAACAGTAAGTGAACCAGCTGTACATTGCTGTCACGGTAAAAGAACCCTTCAATAAGAACATTGGCTATTGGTAGTTACAATGCTAAATGAAGTATCGGTATATAATTGGTATTTGCTGATACTCAGGTTCAGGAATCATTTTCTGGAAGGAAAAGATGGATTCGGCACATCTCTACAAATTAGACCTTTGTTATCAGACCATAGCAATCAGATCACAGTGCAATACCTGTTAAATGGTATTTGAATCAAGTACCTTCCCTTTAGGCATATCAACCTAATCAAAACAACATGGTCGACTC
>NC_044054.1:30074574-30104574 GCF_902167405.1 Gadus morhua
ACAGGCTTGTCTTTGTGAGTTATGCGGAACACGACCACAGAACAGCCCTCCACTTCCTCTGTGGATACATAACACCTTATCTCCCCTGTGTACGGTAAAGCGTTTACAACACCGTGCATAGGTGACCAAAGCTAGTCAACACAACCGACTGGTGCTCTTACCCTGGCTGACACAAAGGCCTGCACACCACATGACGGCCAGGAAGGTTGGGTAGGCGTCCATGCAGTTACGCCTGTACGGGAAGGGCAATGACAACACACTTTCACACACTTTTCCGGCAATGCTTTCTGGGGCAACGGTCGCTTACATGCAACTGCTTTCCCCACAACTGTTTTGAAATGCTTTTTTTTTTTCTTTTTCTTTTCCTTCAGTGGTTCCCCTCCATGTCTCTACTCTGGCCTCTGCTGATTATACAAAGTTAGTTATATTTCATACATCCTTATTTGTTAATCTTATCTGTGTGTTTTACTTTTCAATATGTGTTTCCAGTCTGTGTTTGGTGTCTTTCATGCAAAGTGACACACATGCTGCACACCAATGAGGAAATCTAACACCTCTACTCTAACTTCTCTATCTTTGTCTAAAATCAAGTCAATATCAGAAGCTTACGCAAATAAGATTGAACTGACTAGTCTAACAATGTCTACATTTGTTTCCCCAGTAGTCAAAGCAGAAGTAGTCCCCAACTACCACTACCACTACCAAGTAGTGGTTCATGGATGCACTGGGTTTAGTTCTGTATTGTTGTTTGTTTGGGAGATGATTGGACAAATTGATAGGAAAAGAGTACGACAAATAGGGCTAATAGAAATAGTTTAACCCTTCATTTGGACCAGGGTAATATAAATAGTCTATACAATTCATACAAATAAATTAAAAATAATAAGCAAATAATTATTCATTAATAATTTGGTCGTGATATTTGGCAGTTAAATAAAAAACTTCTCTCTTGCTCATCATCAAACACAGTTGTATTTTTCAAATCACACTTCAATAGAATCAGCCCGTGTTCTAGGCCGTATTTAACGCTGATAACAGTGATAAATAGGGCTGATAGCTTGCTGATACATGCAGTTCAATGTGGATGAGGCAGACACTTACACTGCGCAGGACACTCGGTCAAAGGAAGTCGCGCAGCCGCTTTTCCCCTCTCTCTCCAACTTCACGGCAAAGAAGGCTTCAACCACAAACACGACAACAAACCCATGATAAAAACCAACACCAACACAGAAAAATAATAAAATAGACGCTGTTAAGCAATTGCATATATGATAAAACATACATCATCGATTAAACCTTAGTCAGCCATGATTAAACTCACCATTCTGCAGAACGCTGAAAAGAGTGACTATGACCAGGAGAAAGATATGCTCCACGATCACCTGGTTCTCCATCGCTGATGACTCGAAAGCGGCTGAAGGTTTTGGGTTTATGAACTAGGCTACGGAACGCTCCCCTCAGGTGTTGCACTGATCTTTTGCATATGTTACCGTCAGCGGGTACGTGAGGTCATCTAATGAGGAAAAAGAGGAAGGGCCCCACCTCCTCACTTAGAGGCACCGTGTCCTCAGCGTCAGAGAGGCGGGAACATGGTAATGTCACAGGGACCGTTAGGTTTACTTTGTCAAGTTAATTTATAGAGTGCATTTTTTGACAATGTTAGTCTAACTATTAGATACAAATTCTCATTAACATGGCCTTCAAGTCATCGGCTCCCATATGGTCTAGCGGTTAGGATTCCTGGTTTTCACCCAGGCGGCCCGGGTTCGACTCCCGGTATGGGAACTACCCTTTTGTGGGTCGATTGTCACCAACTTCATCAAAGAAAACCAAATGCAAGCTGAACGTCCACGATACTCAATAACAATGCATCGATTGTGTACATCAGGGCTCGAGTATACGGATGTATCTTATATAACTTGAATGCACCATACCCAACTGTACCAATAGATGGCGCTAAACACTGAAAGATGAAGTGTCTCATTCAGGATCTTGTGAAAGGCTGTGATAAGCGTGGTCCGATATCAAAGGTGTATCAAAAAAACACACTGATTCATGCATTTGTTTCGTCAAGACTGGACTATTGCAATGCACTGTTCTCGGGATTACCGAACTCTACCACAAAAAGTCTACAGCTTGTACACAATGCGGCAGCTAGACTGCTGACCAGAACGAGAAGGTTTGATCATATCACACCTATTCTCGCCTCTCTGCACTGGCTACCAATAACTTTCAGATCAGACTTTAAGTGTGCTACTGCTAACCTATAAAGCCCTGCAGGAATTATCTCCATCCTACCTGAAGGACCTGATCATTCCTTATAGTCCTTCTCGGTCCCTCCGATCTTCGGGAGCTGGCCTTCTTTCATTGCCGAAGGTTAAAAAGAAATCGGCTGGACAGAGAGCGTTTGCCTATCGAGCCCCCTTCCTATGGAATAGGCTGCCATCAGCGAACAGGGAAGCTGACTCTGTGGAGCTATTCAAAGGAAAGCTCAAAACGCACCTATACAACCTTGCATTTGGAACATAGGAGTGTGAAAACGACAGATGCGAAGTGAAGACCACTCTATACATTCCCACTATGTACTTTTCCGTTCTAATTCACTTATCTGTCTGTTCTAGCGTGTTGCGGGTACTGGACTGGATGCCTGGACTCTCCTCATGGATAACCGGCCAGAACCCCCATCACCATTTTAATATGATGTGCATGTATTTACCTGTATGTCAATTGTGGCACCCATTGCACTCCTGACCATCCCTGGAAGATGGGATCCCCTACTATGCGTTTCTTCTCAAGATTTCTTCCTTGCTGATTTCAAAGGAGTTTTTTCTTGCCCGTGTGGGGGCAGGGGTAAAGGGGGGCGTCATAAATATTTGGCCTGTTAAGCCCTTTGAGACTGTAATGGTGATTAAGGGCTATACAAATAAAATTGAATTAAAATTGAATTGAATTGAATCAAATAACAGCACAGGCCTATAACACTCTAAATTATTTTTTATTGCAAAAAGTGGACAAACAAAATGGATCATTGATTTCTGATATCTTTTTTATAAATTAAAACAAAATTAACAATTGTACGGAAATATTCAAGTAGTATCTAAAAAAAAAAAAAAATTTCTCTATAAACAATACAATTAGGGCATTTAGCAGACGCTTTTATCCAAAGCGACTTACGTCGGTTAGTACACACATTGACACACCAGTGTGTCACAGTCAGGGTTAAGTGCCTTGCTCAGGGACACATCAACTCTCAGCGAGGAGGAGCTGGGGATCGAATGCATGTTTGACAGGCAACCGCTCTACCTCCTGAGCTAAGCCGACCCGATGATTCGAGGAAACATACAAAGTGCTTAACGAGACCTACATACTGAAACATGAATAACTCAGTTGTGTCATCTTTTTATTTACATCCACACAAAGACAGTGCCAACTCGTTTGAAGTAGCCTTCAGGGAACAAAACTTACAGTACTGCCACCATCCGTATCACAATAACCAAAATGCATCCATTCATTCAATTCACTCGTTCAATTCACTCGTTCAATTAATTCGTTGCATGAACGACTCAAAACAAATATAGGTCATCCATGTCAAACGTCTCAAACTCGTTCGACACGGCACACGCCTTCTTCCCGCCGCCGCCGCCGCCCGCCAGCCCGCTGGGGCCCTGAGCCTCCATGGGGGCCTGCCGCTGCACTGCGGCCCCCCCGGACATGAACTCCTCCAGGAGGTTGTCCTCCCCGCCCGGCAGGCAGTAAGTCGGGGGATAGTTTGTCTGGTAAGCCCCGCCCACAGGCCCCGCCCCGCTCCCATTGGTCCGCGTCTCGGGCAGCCCGGAGCTGTCGGGCGACCGGTTGCTGACGGTGGAGGTGGGCGACAGCCAGGCGGTGAGCAGGTCCTCGCAGCTCGACCCCGGGGCCGTGCTAGAGGTGACGGCCTGGGGGGAGGCCCCCCCGGCCCGGGCCCCGCCCCCGGCCTGGGCCCCGCCCCCGGCCCCGCCCTGCAGCAGCTGGTTCAGCGCCTCCAGCTTCTTCTTCTTGGCCTTGAGCTTCTTCAGCAGCTGGAGTCGGAGGGTGTCCGTGGTGACGGGACCGTCCGAGAGGCGGTCGCGTTTCCCCGAGGGCGTGGTCCTGGGGAGCTCCGTGGCTCCGGGGGTCTGGAAGGTGAAGGCGACCGCCTTGGCCGCGGTCGGCGTGCTCGGGGGCGGGGCTGAAGGAGTGTGGTACCCCGCGGGCTCAGGGAGAGTTGGCGGCGCCGGCGACCACGACGGCGAGGGAGACCTACGTTTCACGCCGAAGGCGTCGTACATCCCGGCGTTCTTCGGCGGCAGCTCGCTGCTCTCCAGCCTCAGCTGGGGCCGGGGCGCCCTGGGTTTCCTCGGAGGGGCGGGGTTGGGGGCGGGCCTCACGGGGGCCGCCGCGGCCGGCGTCGCGGCCGGCGCCGGAGCGGGGGTGGCTCTGAGCCGGGTCTGAGGCTGTTTGCTCATCATGAAGCTCCAGCGGTCCAGCTGCAGCGGGGTATCGAGCGCAGGGATCTGAACAGCCGGCGGAGAGGAGTTCGTCGATGGAACGCTGGCGGTAGCAGCCGTTTCCATGGCCACGGCGGTTGCGAACTCTTTTTTGCCACGCTTTGAAAGAGGAGTTTTCGGGGGAGCCTTCACTTTCGGGGGAGGCTTCGGTTTCGGGGGAGGCTTCACTTTTGGGGGAGGCTTTGGTTTCGGGGGAGGCTTCACTTTTGGGGGAGGCTTTGGTTTCGGGGGAGGCTTCACTTTCGGGGGAGGCTTCACTTTCGGGGGAGGCTTCGGTTTCGTGCCACTTTTCTTTTCCCTCTTGGCTTTGGCTTTGGCTTTAGCCTGGCGTGTTCGCTTGGGGGTTGGGGGGTCAAACGTGGGATCCCTTGACACGTGTCCATCGCTTTCGGACTCGGACGCAGACCCAGCGAGAGCCTCGTCTCTCCGGGGCGTCAGGTCGGCGACGGCGTCGTCCGGAGAGCCCCTCTCTGGCGTCGGGTGGGCCGGCAGCTTCCCCTCAGCGTCCGGCCGGACCTCCGTCAGCGTGAGCGTCACGATGTCGCTGTGGGACAGGCCCTCGAAGGCGTCCAGCAGCGTGGCCGACCCGATGGACGCGTCACCTGTGTGGCACCACGCCGCGCCTCTGTCCACGGACAGGTCGAGCACGCCATCGAGGTCCCCGTCGTCGTACGACGGGAGGAGGGGCCGGTCCGGAGACGGGGCCAGCAGCGTCGCCTGGTCCGGCTCGTCGCCTGGTCCATTGGAAGGCGGGGGTCCCCCGACCGGGGCGGAGGGGGAGCAGGCCGGGCGGGCGGGGTCCTCGTCCGCCTCCCAGAAGACGATGTGCATCTCCTGGGCTGGGACGGGGAGCTCCTGGTGGCTGCGGCAGCCGGGATATTTCAGGTCGTCGAACTCCTGCCACGCTCCTGCCAGAAGAAAGAAAATAAAAAACATTAATACAAATAGAAATGATTATAATATGATCATTAATATAAATTAATCCAAAAAAATTAAGGCTGTCGAAATTAACGCGTTAATTTCGATTAATTAATCACAGAAAAAATAACGCGCTAAAAAAATAAACGCAGATTAATCGCGCTTCTATCGCGCCCTTTGACCCGGTGCGGCATTTGCGTTGAAACAAAATGGAGGCAGGCGAGAAGACGCTGCTCGGCCACGTGAACGAAATCTTCAAGTTTAAACAGAACACCGTTATCTGCAATCTCTGTAGTAAGGAATTTTCCTATCACCGGAGTTCATCAACCCTTGAATACCAGCTCAACGCAAAAAAACATTGGGTAGCAACCTCGCAGGTACGAGCTGCCACAGCCCCTGAAGATGGCGCTAGCAGACAGCCTCGTCAAGCCACACTGGACTGAGATGCATTGAATCTTGAGTGAGATGGAAATGTTATTAATTTGACCTTAAAATGCACCGTATGTTAATGAAAAACATGTTTTAAATAAAAAGAGGCATTGAACTTTAAAGTCTATTATGTATACTATTAATTGAATCACTCATCTGCCATAATTTACTTGAATTAAATTACATTTTTAAATACTTTCACGGAAAAATGCAAGTATTCGATTAATTTAGATTAATTAATTACAGAGCCTGTAATTAATTAGATTAAAAAAACTAATCGCTTGACAGCCCTAAATATATATATATATATATATATATCTCACCACATGTTGAATGTGACAATTGAAATGCATGTTGCAATATTGAAACAGCACATCAACTTAAAAAAAGTATCAGAAATACACACATGAATGACACTAGGATCTGTGAAGGATCCAACAACAACAACAACACAGTACACAATCCCCCACCGTCGACGGTGCGCGTCCAGGTGACAAAGTGCTGGATGTCCCGGTCGTACTGGATGACGGTGGACACGACGTAGCGGCGCCCGCCGCGGCTGAAGGAGTAGCTCTGGGGGTCGTTGCCCGGCAGCCCGTCCACAAAGTGCAGGGCAAACACGGCAGGGACCCTGGAGAAACAGGGCCGGAGGTACATCAGGACTCAGTCCGGATCCTAACGCCGTCGCTTACAACCATGTCGGGTCTGGACCGATATTACAGATTTCTTTAATTTTCTATTTTATCTAAACATTTTGGTCGCTTCTTTAAAACTGTATGACCTTAACGAGCAACACACGCTTGACATTGGGTGCGAGTTGGGTTCAGTAAATATTAATTAACATTGGTTTGTACAAATGACAATTAAAAAGCGATATGGATCGCGTGCAGGCCTGTACCCAACCTGAATGCATGCTCCATGCAAGTGCCCCGTGAGAGAACCCTTATTCAAATGGAAGACCACAAAACAATCTCGACGGACGAGTTTCATGCACCGAGCTAATTTGTGACAGGAATCCACCCGGGCGTCAATTGGCCCCCTTGGAGTCAGCCCTAAAGAGCCTCACCTGTCCAACACCATCGTCCTGCGCTGGTCCTTCTGGTGACACAGGTTGCAGGGCCCACGGTGGGCCGCCTTCTCCGGATGCCAGTCGTCCATCACGTTGGTGAACGTTGGCAGTGGCTTGGTCACCCTGGAAGAAGGAAGCAACCATCTAACGTTGGTTACAAGGTCCACACCGACTGCGTTATAGAGAATGTCCCCAAGAGAAGGCCGAAGCTATTTAAAGGGGACAGTGACACCGCCGGGTGCGAGTGTGATTAGCCGTTGCGAGCCCTTTTGAAAATCGTTCCCTACCGACGTCATGGGTGGGCGTGTCCACCTAGATGTGTGACGGATGAATGAGCAACGTTTGCTACAGTCCACTGTGGGTAGGCTGGTAGACTGATCTATCAGCCATACATCTAGGTGGACAAGCCCACTGGTGATGTCAGAAGAGGCAGATGTTAAAAATGGCTTGTAATGGCTCATCACACTCACACCTGGTGTTATAATATGTCACCTTTAAAAAGAAAAACACTGACATAAGCATGCCAGGCCAGCAGGGGGCAATGAAAAGTTAGGTGCGATCAACAGAGGAACTTTAGGAGCATTCTTGAGTGGCGAAGGCGACAGCCAGCGCACCACAGCGCTGTTATGATGCAGCGGCTCGGGGTAAACGGGTCATTAAACCTGACAGCGCGAGCCGCACGCTATTGTCAGACGGTCTCTGGCGCCATCAACATGTGTGAAACAACCGTCGCCGTGTGTAAATCGAGGTCATGATGTCATTTGTGTTGCAAGATCTTTTTGGTTTCGCCGGTCCTTGCGACGACACAAGAAGTATGTGTGGGAAAATCCCAAAGGTGGAAGTTGGTTTTCAAACGCTTTGTTTACGGCGACAGGAGACTGTGTTTCGGTTGTGGACGGGACTCCAAAACAAAGATTTACATTCACCTTTTATCCAAAGCGACTTACAGTAAGCACATTAGTCAAAAGGAAGAGAAACAACAATGTATCGCTGTCAGTACAGTAAGGATGTTCATAGAACCAAGTGCCAAGCGCTTACAATTGCTAGGTTAACCCGTTCCCCGTACACAACAGAGATAGCTAGGATGAGGAGTGCAAAGGTACAAGGAGGTACAAGGCTGTGCACATTTTGATCACGATTTAGATTTTTTTATTTTATTTTTACAAAATATATTTATTATATTCATTAAATGTTTTATAGAAATGCAGTACAGCTGGATACATATATTTGTACATTATTTTTTATTTGAAAAGTGTGTGTATTTTTTTTAGGGGGGAATTTCCAGAAAGTTCTCAGTTAGTGTTTTTTTTGGAGAAATGCGTAATAAATCCATCAGGTTTCCAAACTCCAAAATACTCATTTGAATAATCGTGATTTCAACATTGACCATAATAATCGTGATTCTGATTTCTTCCATAATCTAGTAGCCCTACCAGGACTTACAACATACAATAAGTGAGGGGGGTGTTTGAAGAAGCGTAAGGAGGGGCGTTGGGGGGGTATTAGGCTATGCAGGGTCCAGGTAAACTCAGAACAAGCAGATAAAATACAATGTTTACAGAGACACCAACATATGTTTGGACGCTGCCTTAAGGCATAAACTTAGTGCTGGGTGATGAATCGATTTATCGTAATTCGATTTTATTGTTTAGGACGATTTTTTAAAAAGAAAATCCATTATAAAAAAAATGTTTTTTTTTCTCTCTTTATTTTAATACGTAAAATATCCAAGTGAGTGTTTAGATTTTGCCTAAAGTCTGTGGAAACCAAAAGCAGAAGCACAACACATTTACTCCAAAGCTTAAACTGAGCCAAGCAGCCGAGTCAGAGATTTTGCTTTTGTTAATCATTGTTATTCTTCAAATAAAATCCAGGTTTAAAAGTATAAATATTTGTCATATCTAGAAAAAAAAAAGAATAAATTGTTAATAATCGATTATCGGTTTTGGTTTAAGAAAAATCTGTGATTTGTTTTTTTGGCAAATATATCCCTTTATAAACTACAAATACATCGCAACTTGGGACACTTGCCTGGTCTGGCTGACGCTCTGACAGCTGCTGCACTCAAGCTCCCATTCGAAGTTCTGCTCGAAGAGGCCCTCGGCCCACGGGTCGCCGGCCACCAGGAGGGGCAAGGCGAACACCGGGGTCTCCTTCCGGCCTGCAGACACAACCCCAAGGGAAGGAAGGCTTCAGCTCAACACAACACTCGAGGTCCCACACACAGACCTTCAACACACACACACTGGGGCCATGCACATCAACACACACACACACACACACACACACAAACTTCAACACACTCAAACAGGAGCCATGCACTTCAACACACACACACACACACACACACACACACACACACACACTGGGGCCATGCACTTCAACACACACACACACAAACTTCAACACACTCAAACAGGAGCCATGCACTTCAACACACACACACACACACACACACACATACACACACACACACACACACACTGGGGCCATGCACTTCAACACACACACACACACAAACTTCAACACACTCACACAGGAGCCATGCACTTCAACACACACGATAACACAAACAAACTTCAACACACTCACATAGGAGCCATGCACTTCAACACACACACACACACAAACTTCAACACACTCAAATAGGAGCCATGCACTTTGCCATGCACTTCCACACACACACAGACACACGCGCACACACACACACACATGAACACACACACACTTCCACGAACACACACACACTTCAACAGACACACGGGCACACACACGGCTATTAACATTTCCTCTTCCAAGTTCCAAGTAATCAAGTTATTTGAATACGATGCGGCAGGTTAGCTCCGCCGGCAGACACTGAACAGGTGACTGAACCTACCCAGGCGGCAGCGTAGTTTGGGCTGCAGCAGCTGGAAGACGGCCATGCGGATGCGGTGCAGGTCGGTGTGGGCCTTCTGCAGCACCCCGTCTGGGACCCTCACAACACCATCTGGACAGGAGGGGTTCACAGGGAACGCATGAGGCGGAGGTCCAAGCACCCCGAGACATACAGCTCAGCTTATTACACATTTTATTTTAAAATATCTTTTTAAGGTACCCAAGGACACTGCACAAATAAAGTGCATACAGTCAATAAAAGATTGTACATAGTCAACAGCAGCCACACACATGTTCAGTTAACGCTGATAATATGGACATATCGACCACACCCCTCAATGTGTGGTGGTTTTATGCCTCAACTCTAATGTTGACAGCGTTTGATCACACCGAAAGCGAATACATACAAAGTCAATGGAATGACGCAAATATATGATATTCCACTGGTATTGCAGGCAGCATGGCTGGGGGAAATCTGTCGAAAGCTCCAAATCAGTCAATAGCTCAAGTTGAAATATTTGCACTACCCCGTGGATTTTGCATGATGCTGAAGCATCGCACGAGAAAAGTTTGCGGTTCACTTGAACAACCCTGCCCAAGTAACACAAGTAGAAGACCTTTGCTTCACTTTTGGTATGAACACACCTGAACTGATGAAGAATCTCTCACTATTTGAGTTCAGATCACCTTAATTGTACAACGTGCTATGTGAACATGTATTACACTTTACATAACCGGAAAACTCGTTGAAAGTCATGACAGACTGGTTATAACATTTGTGTTCATTTGTGTTTCCCCCAGCACTGTATAGTTAAGGCGGCCGCCTTAACAACAATACTTCGCCGCCTTGACTACCATTGTGTGTGTGTATATATAAATTATTTATTTATTGTCATAATTATTTTTTAATTATTATGCATTAACAAAGTAGAAAACTCTCGTAGGGAAAGAAAACATATTTCTATCAGGCATATAAAATAAAGATAAATAATGCATCGGTAATACTGTTTACAACAATGGTCGTTCCATAAAGCTTTTTTGAATGGAATTGAAACGGAGAAACCTCCTGAAACACTGAAAGTGATGCAGAGATGTACGCATTCTCACATGAACAAGAGCTACACTGCAGGGTAATGTAACCCTGTAGCCTCATTGCACCCCCCCTCCAAACGCACAATGAGGAATTAAACAACTCGTCTGAATCTGGGTAAGACAGGCCAACACTTGTTGCAGTTTTCTCGGCGTATCGCTTGAAATAATTTATTCTCAGTTTCTATCATCCAAGCGGTTGCTTTAAAATAACATCCTTCCAGCAGTACACACATTATTCCCTCCTACAGCAGAGTACTCGCTGAACAGCTGAGTTTATACGTTTATGAACCGATATCGTTTTGTACTCCCTGCTGTATTCTGAAAAGGGGGACCTGTACAAACTAGGGCTGAACGATTAATCAAACTCAAACAGACATTGTGATGTAAAGGAACACGATTTGCATTATTTATTTTTTTGATTTGTTACTGTAACTGTTTGGAGACCAGTAAGAGTCGTATTTAATTTTCTTTTACAATTCAATAGTTAATTGAAGATGTAATATTATCATTTAATGCACCAATTAATCTCCACACATAGGCCCTGCCTAAAGGGAAGAGCACTTTAGATGTTGACTGCTTCCAATGTTGTGTTGGTCGTCATACTATAGAATGATTTATTGCTTGTTTAGTGAATAACACGGGTCATAAGGTCCTTTATAAAGAAAAAGGAAAAAACGCTTACTTGGTCTAAATAATCGCATTTCGATTATGTCCCAAAATCGTTCAGTCCCAGTGTTTCCCCCAGCACTGAATGGTTAAGGCCGCCTTAACATCAATAGGGCCCCACCTTGACTACCACCAATGTATAAAAAGAAAGAATATATATATATATTTTTTATAAATTCACATGCATTAACAAAGCACAAAACTCTCGTAGGGAAAAAAAACATGCCTCCACCAGATACAAAAAATAAAGATAAATAATGCATCGGTAATACTGTTCACAACAAGTCGTGCCACAAAGCTTTTTGAATGGAATTGAAACGGCGGCATCAGGTGTGTGGTTATGTTATTGCGAACTGAAACCCTCACTGAAGACCTTAAACACCCTCGCTCCTCGACCACCTTGACTAAGACATGTTCTGGGTGGAACACTGAGCCCTAATACAAACCCAGCTTATACCCAAATTAGTGGTGCAACGGTTCACGGGTAACCCGTGATCCGTACGGATCAACCCTCACGGTTCGGGACGCAAGTGATACGCGGATCGGCTGATAAAAAGAGTATAAAAAGTTGTGTGTTCATGTGATCAGCGCATATTTAAAGGACAATTCCGGTATTTAGCACATTGAGCTCCCTTTCTGGTTTGTCAAGGATGAAATAGTGGTTGACACCGAAATGTTGACTATTGGTCCTGTCTCAGGTATTTGGCTCATTTCGATTCGCCCCCGCCTGCTTTAGAACGAATGGGGCATTCACAAACCTGTCCTTAAATCATCCCTAAACGTTCGTTTTCAGAAATGTGCAACTCAACGAGTGGTTAGTGGTGTTCGTTGATGTTCCTAATCAAGCATCGTAGCGAAATACGGTTTCTGTCGTGTTTTATTTGGCGTTTCGTAAATCCCATTGAAACGGAAACTGGAACGGAACAGGAAATGGGCTGTTTATGTTTGGTTGTAGTCTTTTCGCCCGGTTCTCTCTGCCTCCTTTGGACAGTTTTTTTTATTTTTTTTATTTACTATCCATGTTAAAAATAAGAAAGGAATAATGCCTCAGATTGCACTTTATTTTGTTTAAATTATTTTTTAAGTTTTTATTTTATGTGGACAGAAGCATTTTTTTTTTTTTTTTAATATTTACTATGGTTAAAGCTAGCAGGATTATTACCTAATTTTTCACTTTATTTTGTTTTTACACATTTGAATTGAATTGATTTTATTTAAAGTCACAATTGTCTTGTTATCTTTTTTGTTGTTGTTGATCCGAAAATGATCCGACCCATGACTCAAAAACCGTGACACGATCCGACCCGCGAGTTTTGTGATCCGTTGCACCCCTGACCCAAACCATTCATCGTTCACCCGGTCGATCGGTTAGGAGCCGCTCACCTCTGCCAGTGAGCTGGTGCGCCTGGGCAGCGGCGCAGACCGCGTCGTACTCCGTGATGAGCTCCCATATGGGGGACCCCGGGGCCCCTTCTCCGGGTCCGTTGTCCCTCAGGCTCCTACAGTTGACCAAAGCGACGAGCAGCGCGTCGAGCCAGCAAAGCTTGTCGTTGTTCTTCCAGAACAGCCTGGCCGGCAGCGACACCAGCCCCTCCTCTTCCTTAGGCGGCGCGGCGTGCGTCCGTCGGGGGAGCACGTCTCCGTCGGCCTGCTGCCACGTCGAGGCCGTCGCCTCTGCTTCCGCCTCCTTCGTCGCGTCCCCCGTAAGCACAGAGGTCCCCTCGCTGTCCAGAAGCCGTGGCTTCTCGGCCGGAGCCGACGCCAAGAGGCATTCCACTAAATCCTCCAAGGGTTCCCCGCCCTGGGTCGAGTCCAGATCGCAAGGCCGGAGACCGTCACGGGGCGGGCCGTTTGCCTGTCCAAACAGTACGCCTCCGGGCTTCCCATCCTCTACCACCGAGGCACGGCGAGGCGCAAACCCTGCCGACGGGGGTCCGAAAGTGCCGAACCCTCCGACGGACGACAGGGGGTCGGCCGAAGAAAGCGCAGACTCCCCTGGCGTGGGTTTGCTCGGCGAGCACGAGGGTACGAGAACATCGTCCCCCTGGTCCTTAGCGCCCTCCCCTTGACACACAGCCTCAGAAGCGAGGGGGCCTTCTGAGGGAGGCGTCTTCCAGAGAGCCTCCTCACAGGCGTCCTGCAGCACGGTGAACGCCGTACCGTCCACATCGATAGCAGGAGGTTCTTCTCCGGTGACCGAAGAGTCCGAGGCCTCCGACCCTTGCTCGTCTCCGTGAGACCGCGGCCGTTTGGGGGGAGGTACCGCGACGTCATCGCTTGGCAAGACTTGCCCGTTCTTTCTTTTAACTCCAATCTGCGCCTTCACCGGAATCAGATCTGCCAAGACATCCTCCAGAGGTCTGCTTACCAGGGGGTAGAGGCACTGTGGGGGGAGAGGAGAGGGACAGCACTGTGACTACATAGGACTTCACTAACCATCTCATGAATACCCGCAGTTGCAAAGGCCCGAGAGCCACAATGTCTTGCCGACCTAATCCTGGGCCACCCATCATCTTTAACGCAACTAATTCAGTTATATTTGAATGTTGCTGGACAATCCTGGGAATCTTTGACAAAGACCTGCCCTGACCAAAAAGTATGTTATTATTGAACCTTGCCCCAGTCGTTGAAGCCGGCTGGAACGAGGTGGGCCGAATGCGTGTTATTTGGGTTAGAGAGAGGGCGGGAGCAGTATTGGTTACAGTGGTTTAGTGGCGGGAGCGAGGGCAGGACATTGGTAAGAGGAATATCCTTTTCATGATTGTCATTTATCTGTTCAATAACTGTCAGAAGACGTCTCTGATTTATTCACTAACTTCTTGCCGCAGGGACTGTTTACTTGCGTAAATAGCTCAAAGGATGTAGAAAAATGGAAATTGGGTTGTGGTAGAAAGGCACAATTCATGACCCTCTCTCAGTGACACGAATACTAGCCAACATGACAATGTCCGAATATTCCAAACATTTACATAATGGTTTGTAAGGATGCACAGATAATAACATACAAGTACTTTTACTTGTACTTATATTTAGGTACTGGCTGATACAGAGTACCGATATGAGTACTTAACAATACCAAGAGCCAGTGAACTCACTCAGTGTGAATTCCAACACGGACACTTAGAAGAAATGCCTTTTGGGATGTTTTGAGAGGTCTTGGAAAGAGGGGGGCGTGTCATTGCCATGGTTACGGCCCGAGTTTGAGCACTGGTAACGGTATGGATGCATCCCTAATGGTATCTGCATCAAATATCTAGGGGCAAGTATAGATTCACCACAAAGTTGCAAAATATGCTTTTAAGTGTAACAGACCTGTGGATTTGTGCAGAGGATGATGGACTCCTGTAAGTTGATGGGATAAGAGCGCAGTGCATGGAACCAGCCCTTGGCACAGCACCAAGGACAATTCTCCAATGAGGAAGTTCTTTCTTGAACCTTAAAAGAAAAACGGAAAAATCATGTTAAGGAAGCATTTGTGGAAGAGGCCTTCAGAAGTGACACAAACATGTGATCCTACAACAGTCCTTCTAATTCAGTGGCATGTGTTACGAGTTGTTGAGTATCAGTCAATCTCAGTACACAGCGCACTATGACACCCATCTCATCGTTTATTTTATTTTTTTAACTAGTACTTTCGCCTTTGGATACCAAAGATTTACGTCTCTGTACCCAGTTTGGACTGCTCTCGGCAGTTTCATGTGTCAAATGCAGCTTTGCGTACGAGACACAATGGAGAGGAGGACATTGAGTTTCAACTAACTTTTCCCAAATACCCCTCGAGGTCTTGGGACAGGGCCCGCAACTCGGGGTCTTCACTTGTCATTTGCATAACACTGTTTCTCTTCTGGTCCCAGGCCGTCCGTTGCCATGTGCTAAACATTACCATATCACCGGAACATGGCCCACCCGTGTAAACGCTGACCAAGGGAATAGAACAAGACAGAAAATGTTAGCCAGGGTGATCTACAAGTCGATAGGTCCTCACTGCAGCATCACTGATGGCCAACACGCACATGCCATCACTAGCGGTCGTAGCACTACATGCATCGGGTCCTACCCAATAAGATGGACCCCCAAGGTGACCCATTGTTATGATAAGTCGTAGTTTCAACATGAGGTTGCACCAAAGCACCACCCAGATGTACATTCGAATAAACACTATCAATATGACGGGATTGAGTGATTGTGATGTCACAACTAACAGTATTTGGTATATCAGATAAAAAAATCTGGATAGGGTGAAAGTATAAACATAAACAAAGTCCACGGATAATCATGTGCTATTAAAAATATATATATTCGATCAAGCATATCTTCCCCCAAAGGACTGAATTGAACATGCTAACGTTATAATGCTATGCAGACTAGCGTGCCCGGTTAACGTACTCCTGAACGGAGTCAGGCGCTAAACTAGCGGGAGTTGTTGTGGTTCAAAGCGGACCCGCTTCCAAAGAACACATTTTTATGACAACAACTTACCGTAATTAATTCCATGTCAGATTAAAACATCGAAACCGAATGAAAGAATCCCGGCCGGTAACGTCGCCATGTGCATATACAAAAATCGCTACAGCAACGTTCAGTTTCCGCTTGGCGCCGGTTGTGCACCACCGTTTCCTGCCCCCTTTTGTCGACACCAACGTTCCATCGGCTATACGGTCGCAGGACAGATAATTCATGGTTAACCCTCCGACCCAATGAAGAGCCCATCGGAGCCCTCAAATATTGTCTACTTAAAATATCTCTTTACTTGACAAAGTAACGAGAGAATAATGAGATATCATCCATGTTAATGTCATTCATGCCAGCACCCCCAATTACTCTTCTCGAAAGACCCCCCCCCCCACGTCTGGTATGAACCCTTACTCACTGGACATAACTACATTCATTTCTATTTTCTATCCTTTGTTCATAACGTGCAAACGGTATATATGTCTTTCTATTTTATAATTTGAATAGACTGAGTTCAGTCTGGCAAATCCAACTGCAGGCTCACCATTTAATTGAGTGCACATGGCTGATAAGCCTGGACCCCCCTACAGGGTATCAAGAAGATATAAAAAAAGATACCCAAATATGTACAAAAACCCCTCTGATCTGTGAATCTCCTAAACTTAGGACATATGTGGAGGGTGTGACATGTTGTGCAATGCACCTTATGTCTGTTACAGCACGATAACTGATGCATTTGCATGTGTTAGCCTTTATGTCCAAGTCCTTAGTGACCAATAAAGTAATCTTGAATCTTTTTATTATTTTATTTGTTCACAGGAGAATCTTTCTGCATGAATAATATCCTTCGTACATTTTCTTTATTGCTATCATATTTGGAGCCTATAACTCAAAGGAGAATGTTTGTCAAATGTAAGCCCGGTTTTGCCGTGCTGAGAATGTGGGAATATGCCTTTTTGTTTATACATTAAGACTTCCATGTTGGTTGTTTAAATTTTTTTTTTTTACGTTAAAGTATTTTTATTTGTATTTGTGTGTCGATCGACTGAGTGTGAAGATGAACAAACTCACACACTCTCTCTCTCTCTCTCTCTCTCTCTCTCTCTCTCTCTCTCTCTCTCTCTCTCTCTCTCTCTCTCTCTCTCTCTCTCTCTCTCTCTCTCTCTCTCTCTCTCTCTCTCTCTCGCTCTCTCTCTCTCGCTCTCTCTCTCTCTCTCTCTCTCTCTCTCTCACTAATCATAACGATACTTTAGTAATTCCCGATGGGCAATGAAGATGTTAGAGAAGCAAAAATCATCATTATTAGTCGAAACTGTTAAGAAGCACTTGCCTATAGCATATTAAATAACCTTAACAAAAGCAACCTTCAATAGTTATGTTTATTTTAAGCTTAACTTTCCCTGTATGTTTGAGAGTCATATCAAATTTCAAGTTAAGGATTAGGTTAGGTACCAACCCTAATATTTTAATAACAAACCAACAAATATGCCAAATAGCAAATGAACAGACAACAAAAGATTGATCATTTGCTACTTGGCATATAGGCCAAGTTAGTTTGTAATTATTTCGGAGTGCTGGGAAACCATCCAAACTTCGAAGACGTTTAACGTTTCTGTCTAGAATACAGCATTTATGCTACTATTCTCTGTCAAAAGTCTCCATTTCCTTTTAAAATGACCGTTTTCATTGAAGAACCAAAGCGCAGAACACATCTAAGAAAAAAAATAGATAATGGAAAATAAGAAAATAAAATGCTCATGCCTTTGATCAGTCTTAATTTGCATACGCTGTCAGCACAGTTCATTAGGTTGAGCCGACCGCAGCTGGCCGCGTGCCCACGTGGACAAGACGTAAACAAACCCCTGTCCGCAACACAGCGGAAAAGGGTCTCGACCCTCTCCCCATGCCTCCCGCACCGCTAAACATAGTGAGTTCACTACTACAGCGAACACAGTTTCACCACTCTTTCCCGCAGACAGCGCGTTTGTAAACACGCGCTCTGCAAAATCTGAATGACGTAGCACAATAGTCAGCCAACCGGGCGTCTTTTTATATTAGGACAATGAAAAGCTGCCCACCAATCAGACGCGTACTACTCCGAGCGCCGGCCAATGGGCTGTGGGCCCTGATGCTGGAGAGCGGAGCACTGAAGACACTGCGTACCGCCGCTGCTCCGTCACACAGCCATTGCAGACCATTGAGATTCAGCTGTAGACCTCGGTGAGTATCACGCATGTATTACAAAAGTGTCGGTAGCGATGAAAATGAGAATAACATTCGTTGATATTTTCTTGATGCGTTGGTTTGACTCGAATGGATGATGCTGGACGTTTTCAGGAAATATTATTGTGAATAAACGTCAAAAAACAAGGTTTGCCAGACGCTAAGCAGGCGATGTAGCGTTAACATTACTCAGACGAGGACTTCAGACTAGGTGATTTGTAAAATTGGAAAATATAGATTTCGCCCAAATTCGACGGTGAACGTTGATTTTTTTTCCTAGAGATAATTTTGTATATTCGTGACTTGCTGTCTGTACAGTAATGTGACAATTGGCGCAGCAGTAATTGTAAAAAAAAATAAAGCCAAGTGGGCAGCGCTGATCCCCGTTAGCCACAATGGTAGAGGACTGTGGGCCAGTCATTGCCATTGCAGTGCATTGCGAGTCTGTCAGCCTGTCATGGGAAGACCTCAAAGCATGGGAATTTAAAAACAAATACAGAAATAAGGAAACATCGGGAAAAAGCGACGTCGTCTGTGAAAAAATCAGGCAGTAGCTTTTTAACATTTCTAAACGAATGTCATGAAACAGTGAGAACAATATCCCGGAATTTGCGCTTTACTGTAATGGCTGACTGTATTCGCATAGGAAAGCAGGCAGTGAGACGGCCAACCGTGGAGGCGCAGTTCAGCTCAACTTTTTCCAACGTCAATTCATAAACAACCCTGGGTGTAACTACATACCCGAATGAGGGCGAAATAAAATTCAACCTTTGCTTATTGCAGTCACGCCAACGGGGTATTTTTCCCGGCCTGCTAAAGTGTATAAATCGCGGGTTTAAGAGAGGTGGTGGCGGCGGTCGCTCTGCCCTCTAGCTGCACGCAGCGCAATGGCCGTGCGCCGACACAAAGAGAAGGAGCCATATTCTCCATGTTAGTGGATGAAGACAAGCGGCCATTCTGAGCACCACCGAGTCCCCACAGCACCGTCCATAGAGCCAGCGCACACCCAACGCGTTACTATACAAGGCGGCTATGGCAATGGAAATGTATCGGAGGGAAATTTTGTGTCCGATCGCCGGGTTCCCTGACGTGTTTCTCGGGAAGCAGAGCGACTAAGGAGGAGGGAGGAGGCATTTGAGGCAGACTTTCTTTCATGAAGAAGGCTTTCGCACAAAATGGAAGAAGAAATATTGCCGTCGTTGTTGACCTCCTTTTCCCACAACGAGAGCCTATGCGCCATCGCTACTTCAGGATTCACACTTCACATGAGTTACAGTTGGGTGCAGTTTTAGCAGGAACAACCGTTTTTAATCCGGTTTATCGCGGAACATGAACTATAATCGCGGAAATACGACATGTGTCATGCGTAGATTTTTGTTGTATTTAACATGTTTATCAAATAAAGCAAATGCATAAAAAAAATATTGTCATAATTTTGGGTTTTCAGCTTTTTGAGACATGAATATGAACACTGACATAAGGACATCGTTGGTGTTGTTTACGGTTTTAGTTCGGTTTTGAGGAATTTTAGAATGAAACATTACTTTTCCAGTCCAATGATTTCGCCATGGTCGAGGCTGTGGAAGCGGATGGTATATCAACTTAGTGCCCTCAGCTTCGTTTATGTTATTTAATGCGCACATACGTTTATGAAACGTGCGTGTTTTCGGCACGCGTCAAGTTGCCCGTCAATCACGCATGCAATCTTTTTATAATAACACGTTCGACTGGGAATGAGCGATTCGTGTCATGAATTCAATTGACGACACCACTGTTATGACTTAATTTTAAGCTGTTGGATAGTATAATTTAATTAAAATAATTTTAATAATTTTGAATTTATTTAATAACACAAAAATACGTAGCTATTATAGGCCTACATATCCTATTCAGTAACTAATTAATAAAAACCTAAATGTTGTCTGTCTCGTTGTGATTCTGCCGCGGTAGTGTGCTTCACTGACTCAATCAAAATGTTTTGTAGATACTGTCAAAATGGGGAAAGATCCGAGCAAGCCCCGCGGGAGGATGTCCTCCTATGCCTATTTCATCCAGACCTGTCGTGAGGAGCACAAGAAGAAGCACCCAGAAGCCTCTGTCAACTTCTCCAAGTTCTCAAAGAAGTGCTCTGAACGCTGGAAGGTAGGAAACATACCATGAATAGGCTGAACTAAATATTAGATATTTATTTTGGCTCGCTTGCCCTGAGTTAGGACAAAAGCTTGGTTGCAGTGTAGACATATACAGTTAACACAGATATAGGCCTACCTGAAAATAACAATTTATATATTTTTGAAACTGAAATCGAACAATTATTTTTTTAATCCCAAGACCATGTCAGCCCCGGAGAAGGGCAAGTTTGAGGACAAGGCCAAGTTGGACAAGGTGCGCTACGAGAGGGAGATGAAGACCTACATTCCACCAAAGACGGAAAAGAAGAAGAGGTTCAAGGACCCGAACGCCCCCAAGAGGCCACCGTAAGTAATGCACTTAAAAACACGAGTCATTTCTATGGAAACACCGAGGTAACCAGACCTTTCCCTTCCCAACATTCAGGTCTGCCTTCTTCATCTTCTGCGGGGACTTCCGTTCCAAGATCAAAGGGGAGACCCCCGGCCTGACCATTGGAGACGTGGCCAAGAAGCTGGGCGAGATGTGGAACAACACCGCCTCAGAAGACAAACAGCCCTACGAGAAGAAGGCCTCCAAGCTGAAGGAGAAGTACGAAAAGGTAAGGACCGCCAGGACCGCCAGGAACACCAGGAACGTTAGCGGACCTGATTCTCAACACAGCCGCTGTGTAACAGCTACACGATAACTCAACCGTTACATTAGTGTAAACACTAAGATAACTCAACTGATATATCGGTGTAAAAACTGTAAGATAACTCAACTGTTATATCAGTGTAAATACTGTAAGATAACTCAACCGTTATACAAGTGTAAAAACGGTGTAAGATAACTTGGGGCCTTCTAGTTAAGTGGCCATTCATAATGTGGGCTCAGCACTTCACTATTTCACCGCACGTTAGAGAAACAATCCTGGTCATGTTGCTCGAATGCATGCTAATGCTAGGGCTGAGACTTAGCGTATTGGCCGTCTGTGTGTGTCTGTGTGTGTGTGTGTGTCTGTGAGTGTCTGTGTGTGTGTGTGTGTGTGCGTGCGTGCGTGCGTGCTTGTCTGTGTGTGTGTGTGCGTGTGTTGTAAATAGATATAGCGGTAGAGACCTAGCTACAGACGCGTTGCTCCGTCCCATTGACCATGGCCCACGTTGCCCCCCAGGATGTGGCCGCCTACCGCGCCAAGAGTAAGCCTGGCCCCGCGGCCCCGGCCAAGGCCCCCGCCAAGGCCGAGAGGAAGAACGACGACGACGACGAGGACGACGACGAAGACGAGGACGACGACGATGAGGATGACGACGATGACGAGTAGAGCGCAGGCCCCAAAGCTGCGGTCGCTGCTTCCTCTCTTCTTGTTTATATAAAGCATTTAACCCCCCCCCCGTTTACATGGTCCACTTCAAGACACTATGAGATGAACTGTCACCACGCCCCCTCTGTTCGTCTGTCCCCTTGCAGCGTTAGTTCTGGTTCTGGTTCGGTTGCTAAAGTTCAAGGCCACACACAAAGCAGGCGATTGAGGTCCTTCACTCGTAGAAGTGGCTTTTATTCGGAAGCGCGTCGAACAGTACAACATGGGAGAGCGCTCATGTCATGGTGTCTTTAAAAAGGAAGTTAGTTTTTGTTTTGGGTGTGGAGGGATTGCGGGCAACGCTGTGTATATCGGTTGTTTTTATGCTGTACAGTTTAGTTCTCCCTTTTTTTTTTTTTATAGTTAACACTACGACGTGTTTGGTCTGTATCGCTCCCTCCCCATTGTGGTAGCGCCCCCTGTGGTAGACTGCTCTGACCCGGTGAGCGGTGGGGGCCGTGGTTGTACTGACGCTTGCTGAAAGTGAGCAGCGCATAAGGTTCCTGAGTTTCGGTTCTTCGGTTTGTCTTCTCTTTCCTGTGTGTTCTTCGGTTTAAATGACCAGTTATCAAAATCGACGTATCAAAGCTGTTATACTGTCTTTTGAGTACCACTGTAATCGCAAAAATATGGAGAAAAAAAATATGCTTATGGTTGACCTTTTAATTGCTTCTGATGTCAATAAACATTTTTTTAATATAATTTGTTTTATGTGTGCATCATTCTGATGTTGTGTGTTAGGTTTTATGACTATGATTTCCCATATTTTATGATTCCTTAAATAAGGCTTGTTATGATCGAAGTGAATCACAGAATAAGTGTATTCGGATAGTGAAAGAGAAATTAAGACGTGTATTTAACATAGCTTTTCATACCAGACCAAATAAAGTCAAACCATGTATTTATGTTCTTTCTAACCCTTCCTCATCACAACAATCAAAAACATGCGATCATTCTTAATGACTATCAGAAATAGCGCGATATCCTTTTTAGGATTGCTGCTTTTCAAGTGACTCATTAAATGAATGATATTCGTGTGTTCATCGATGAAAGTAAACCAGCCATCATGACCTGGTGGAGAGACTCTACCACGGGCTGAACACTGCGGTGATCATCAGTGACACCTTGCTGTTTTATTTAGCTTGAGCTGCTTCCCTATGTTCCCTCCATGATGGAAAAAACATTTATGTAAGAAGGATTATGCCTGGGAAGAACCCAGTGACCTAAACATGCAGTGCGACGGCACCGATTTGAACACTGTTTACAGTGACGGTCTTACGAAACAACGTAAACGGATTTTTGGCTGTCTTAATCTTATTAAAGCTAGTTAATGTAGTGCCTGGGTCTGAGTTTACTATGTAGCAGTACGGTATAGCAGACAGTAGTGTCAGCATAGACGTGGGGATGTTGAACGCCTCATCTCTTATGTTCACGGGCTAGGCTGCTGACCTCTGACCTTGTGTGAGACACCAGACCAGCCACCGATGCAGTCGCTGCCCCATGCTGTTTCCTGCTGTGTCGAGTTATTCCAGTTTTACATCATGTAATCCATTCCGTCATCTCTTTAATCAAGGCGAAGGAATGGAGTTCATATCCATTTTTACTCCGTGTTAATTGGTTAACCGGAAGAATCGTCAGGCCTGCAAGTGAACGCGTTCCCTCCTTGAACTTTGACCTTGGCTGCATCGCGTTGAGCGTGATTCTGTACATTCGTGTTTTTCACCTAAATTCCTACTTCTATCTGTTAGTATAAATCTAAACAGTAAAACAATTATTAAATATTGAATATGCCTTCTTGACTGTGGTCGGTTGTTTGTTATACAAGAGGTCCAACGGCGCCCCTAAACTATTCACGCCAGCTTTATGTTTATATTTAGAGAGCGTATGGATTTTACCAGACTACCATCTGTTCACGATTACTGATCACAGAGCGACATCTAGTGGTGAACGTTACGTCCATATTGAGCATTATTGAGAAAAATAATTTACAATTAAAACATAGGCTATAGGCCTATAGGCAGCACATCTCTCTCTCTCTCTCTCTCTCTCTCTCTCTCTCTCTCTCTCTCTCTCTCTCTCTCTCTCTCTCTCTCTCTCTCTCTCTCTCTCTCTCTCTCTCTCTCTCTCTCTCTCTCTCTCTCTCTCTCTCTCTCTATACACATATATACTTAAAGGTTGTATAGGTGATTTGCTTTTTTGGCCATTTTTGCAAAATTACTTGAAATCCTTATCATAACCCGCTTACAGCCACTGAGTTAGAAGTACTGACATGAAAATTAAACAAGTCAATCATCTGTGGAACGGGCAGGGCTCGAAAAACTCCAGCCAATCATTTCCATTGCCACCGAGTTGCATTGGACAGTAAGTACGTCAATCAAACTGTCGTACTGCACTCCCCCTCCCCCGCGCCCCGCGCGCGACCCCTTCGTGCAGTACTCGTGACCCAGAGCAAGCTCCTGTTTGTTGTTATCCTGCGGTAGCTACTGGAACTAGTTAATCCACATTTGGACCTAGCAGTAGAAGACAATTTCCATGGCAGACAAGACGCCACCATCCCCACCACCACCACCACCACCAGCAAAGAGAAGGAAAACTGTTTTTCAGAGAGTAATTGATAATAAAAACGCTGAAAGAGAAAAACTGAAATCAAGAATAATCCTAGGCGCTGCTTTCGAACGTTGGCGGCAACTGAAGGACGAGAAGGGTCTAAAAACCGATGCTTGTGTGGCGGTTGACCTAGTTTCAAAGTTTATACCGTTTATACTCGGTAATACCTGTGTGGAGACGAGTGTATTGCTCGGTGTGAAAATGTCAACACCGCGGCAACCCTAGTGAAAACCAGGACTTCCAATACAATTATATGAAACAAACATACATTTTCTAAAAATAGTAATGATTTATGTGACCGTTTAATGTTTATAACATCTGGTCCAACCATTGCAGCGAGAACGTATTCTCAGCAGGGGGTGCTGGGAAAAAAAAAACTCAGCCTGCACTAGACTCGCAACTCGTTACATTGGTAAAAAAAAAATGTATAGCAGCGCAGCTCAATTACACCAGTGCATGCGCGGACAGTTGAAAATCGATCGTTCACATCCAGCTGCTCACAGAACAAGTTCAGCGCACCACCGCTACCCTCACACTTTTTCATATAACCTTTTTTCAGCACTAGGTCATATGAGCATTAAATAAATGCTGCGTCTCAAAATGCCTTGGACAGCAGCGAGGATGACTCGCTTTGCCACGGGCCGAAACAGTTCGGAGCGACCACAGCCAGAGCGAACACAGCGGGGCAGAGGAGTGTCAGGAATAGTCTTTGGTGTACACATCAGTACGGCCTATTTGCACTACTGTTTAGTGGCAATGCAGTGTTTTATTCGATGCCTTTTTATTTTCGTATATTATTTCAATGAATACAATTTATTTATTCATAAAAAACGGATCTGGTCTTCAAATCTTTTTTCCAAATATAGGTCGTCTTACAATGGGGTTTGTGTTTATATTCGGACCAATACGGTACAGCGGGCGCTCACATGACGTTAAGCATTTCCTGGTGCATAATGTGACGCTTCAGAACCTAAAATCCCGTTTCTCCCCGTTGACACGACAACACATAACCGGCGTTTTCAGAAATCTCCACTTTGGCCGGAGTTTTTAGAAATGATCGTTTTCTGTGATAAGACAGGGCCTCGGACAGGGGGTGTTGCAGCACCCCCAGCACTCCTACTTCCCGTGGTACTGGGTGCAACTTACAGCTGAATGTAGTGCCATGTTGTTCAACGAAAACCTACGCTAGCCTGGCTCGCTCTCGCGCATCTCTGTTCGCGCTCGTGCATGATTGCGCGTCCAGGTACTTGGAATGGGTGGAGTCAGAGTCAGCGTTGAAGGAGAGGGGGTAGGACCATTTGAGTTGTGTATTTTCAAAATCTGCTGGCGTTTCGCAAATCACCTACCCAACCTTTAATGCTCCCCTTTGGCCTGGACCTCCTTATGAATCTCAGCCAATGTGGCACATAAACTTAAATTTAAACCTAAATCCTCCCTGGTCCTCTGAGCGAGATCGCGATTGTTTACAGTCCTGGTTCCACAACCGTAGAACGAATTCCCTCCAGACCTCAGGTCAGCTGAAGCCCTGAACCCATCTTACAAACTCACACGCCGGTTGGAACCTCAACCTTCAGACGGCATCTTGGTGAATTAACCTTGCTTTCTATCTGCCTCTCTGTCACTTATTCCTGTTTCTATATCGAAGCACTTTATTATTATTATTATAATAATAATTATTATTATTTATATTTTTCTAATGTATTGCCTCTGAAAATCACCCATGTATTGTTTTGCAGGTCCCCACATTCAAGGAGGTGGGATTCTATGATCATTCGAGGATCCAAAATGATTTCTGAGGAGCGATTATTTGAAGATGAATAAACAGTTTGCTTCCATTTCTTGATCTGTGATGGATTTGCTTATTACGCTGCTCGCCTTGTCTTCTGGAGCTCAGTAGCTCCGTATTATACATTATACTAGACACACGAGTACCTAAGTTCCCCGGCAGGGGGCGCCGTTATCAATGGCAAAAAGAGAAGGCCGCGTTCCTTACAAATCAAACGTAGGCCTACGTCATTTAAAGAAAACCATTAGGTCAAAGCCTACGTGTTGAGATTGTCTGTTACTTTCATAAATCAAATGGTTAAGTGATTCAACCTTACATCGTAAAAACAAACATCTTTCCGAAACCCTTTAGTCAATGGAGTACAGAACCCTCAGACAGCAACAAATAATCAGTATCACCAGAGTCTACTCTACAGGCTTTGTGTGTAAGGCCATGACACTGACCATTCTGTGTCGGAGTGGGAGGGATTGCATAAATGATGAAAACACTGGAAAAAGAACGTGAAACTAAACAATTGATCAATCAAACAACGATACTGAGGCTTTTTGTGTGTGTGTGTGTGTGTGTGTGTGTGTGTGTGTGTGTGTGTGTGTGTGTGTGTGTGTGTGTGTGTGTGTGTGTGTGTGTGTGTGTGTGTGTGTGTGTGTGTGTGTGTGTGTGTGTGTGTGTGTGTGTGCGTGGGAGTCTGCTTTCACCAGCATCCGGTTGTTTCTTCGAGCACCCATTGGAGAACCTATCCCTCGGAAGCAGAGCACTCTACGATCGTACCGTGCAGTGCTGTAATGCGGTTCGGTCAGGATGCTCTCGAGAGACGCGTTTCCGCAAGGGCTCTCTCTTGAATGTCCTCAGGAAGTCGCGGCACCGCGCGGCCTTGTTAATCAAAGTGGGAGGAGATACCAACGCGCGAGACCCACCGAGGCCCGTGGAGATTGGAGAAGATGTGTATAGATTGTATAGGGTGGAGGAGATGTCTATTTATTTAGACCAAGTGATTCAAGCGAACATCAGTACCTCATTGGACGCCACATTTGTAATGTTGACACCAGTCCTGAAGAGCTTCTTCCTCCACACATAGGTGGTCAACACACCACTAAATATACTTGTATGGGCCCTAAAAGCATGACTTCTTTGACATTCTCCCCGCTGCAGGTCAAGAAAAACCAAAGGCTTACCTGGGTAATTCAGATTCTGTAGGAGTGGCTTATTTACTACTACACCCATTTCCAATATAAATGAATACTTACTTGTGGTCGGGAGATGCTAAATGATCTACCTCCAGAGCGCAAGCTTGTTTATCCTGTGTCTCTGAATAAACCGGAGGTTGAACATCTGCCCTCTCCAAGTCACACCGAGCCCGAAACCACGATACAACAGAGGAGTAAATTACATTTCATCAAGTACGTCTCCACCCTCTCTGGGCTGGTGAGCAGGTAGTATTTTAGGGCGATGTTCCACCCGAGGTGAGATGCTGATCAGTTCAGTGAGTTGAGCACCCAGCTCCGAAAGGGGATGTACATTTAAGGCATTTAGCAGATGCCTTTATCCAAAGCGAACCATACACACATTCACGGCGAAGTAAACCACGCAAGGCGACAGCCAGCTCGTCGGGAGCAGTTAGGGTGAGCTGTCTCGCTCAGGGACACCTTGACACCCTAGGTAGGAGGAGCCGGAGATCGAACTAGCAACCTTCAGATTACAAGTCAACCCACTCTACCTCCGACCCCCCCTCCCATCATGTACAATTTGATCCAGTCCCACCGCGTTCAGTGCTGAGTCTAGTCCCATAAGGGAGGGTGTCCTCCATGGACCTGATGGGAGCGTTGGATATGCCTGTGTCCCGCCACTTTTGGCCGATCCGGGGACCAGCTCTTCTCTGAACAGGTGGACGGTGCTCATGGAACCGGCGCGAGGTGCCTCGTGCTACGGCACTGCGCTGTACTTCTGAGTCACGTTGGCCTGTGTGCCACGTTTTTTTTTCTGAAATCATCTGTGACAACAAACCCCTGACCAGCTGTCCCGTCGCACGCGTCAACATTGCGGCGCCAGGGACGCCATCGGGAGCCAGGTAGCCGTGGTGCTCTGTGCAGATCAAACGAGATCCTTCTCACTCTCAACCACCACCACCACCATCACCATGACCATCACCATCACCTGGTGGTGGAGGTCCTTCCACCACCAGAGTGAGATGTCTGGTCCTTCTCTCTCTCTCCACCTCCACCAGAGTCAGATGTTTGGTCCTTCTTTCTCTCTCTCTCTCCACCTCCATCAGAGAGAGATGTCTGGTCCTTCTTTCTCTCTCCACCTCCACCAGAATAAGATGTCTGGTTCTTCTCTCTCTCTCTCTCTCTCTCTCTCTCTCTCTCTCTCTCTCTCTCTCTCTCTCTCTCTCTCTCTCTCTCTCTCTCTCTCTCTCTCTCTCTCTCTCTCTCTCTCTCTCTCTCTCTCTCTCTCTCTCTCTCTCTCTCTCTCTCTCTCTCTCTCTCTCTCTCTCTCTCTCTCTCTCCCTCTCTCTCCACCTCCATCAGAGAGAGATGCCTGGTCCTTCTCTCTCTCTCCACCTCCATCAGAGAGAGATGCCTGGTCCTTCTCTCTCTCTCCACCTCCACCAGAGAGAGATGTCTGGTCCTTCTCTCTCGCTCTCTCTCTCTCTCTCCACCTCCACCAGAGAGAGATGTCTGGTTCTTCTCTCTCTCTCCACCTCCACCAGAGAGAGATGTCTGGTCCTTCTCACTCTCCAGCACCACCACCAGACCAAAGTGAGATTTCCGTGATGTTTGGTCGTTCTCACTCTCCATCACCACCTCCAACACCACCATGTAGGGGGTGGTGGAGGACCAATGATATGATAGATATGATGTGATATCAAAACTTTATTTCAGACTCTGGTCACTAAATAGCATAAGACAAACACGATAGAAAACTACGAGGGAGTCCAGTATTCCCCTCAGCAATGAGTCCAGAAGGACTTTCAGATCAGACTCTCTTGTTGTCTTGCTTGAAGCGAGTTTAAACTTTGCTCGGTGTCGGTGGGCGAAGACTTGTTTTTGACAGGTGTGTTTGTGTCTGTTCCGTGTGGTCGGTTTGTCATTGTGCGGTGACAGTGCCGTGCTGCGTGTTGCGAAGCACGTTTTGCGAGCCCACAGAGTGTGTGTAGGTGGTTGTTCAGATGTGTCGAGTCCCTGCAATGCCGGCGTTGTCATGTTCTCGTGGCCGGTGCACCTTAGTCATCACGGATGGGCCCGGTCATCGTGATCGCCGCTGAACGCCCGTGAATAACTGATGACTAATGAACTGTTTTAGGCCTGAAGGCTCATGCCTACTAGATAATGTTTTAGCAGCGTGATAGGGAACGGAGGGGTTGGACAAAGAGGAGCCAGGCTATTCTTGTTTGAAGAAGTTAAGAGTTACACACATAATAAGACCTGTGTGCGTGTTTGCTCTTGGATGTCGTATCCCTCCTCACAGTTCAAAGCTTACTTAAGCACATTATCCGTCAGGGAAGGGAGAGTTGCTGTGTGTTCCTGTTTTTTTTATTTCATGTAATTAATGCATATATTTACTTGAGGTTTGATTCTGCCATGGCTTTCTTGGAACATCAAATGCATCTATCCATCTTTAGATAATGTTTTAGCAGCGTGATAGGGAACGGAGGGGTTGGACAAAGAGGAGCCAGGCTATTCTTGTTTGAAGAAGTTAAGAGTTACACACATAATAAGACCTGTGTGCGTGTTTGCTCTTGGATGTCGTATCCCTCCTCACAGTTCAAAGCTTACTTAAGCACATTATCCGTCAGGGAAGGGAGAGTTGCTGTGTGTTCCTGTTTTTTTTATTTCATGTAATTAATGCATATATTTACTTGAGGTTTGATTCTGCCATGGCTTTC
>NC_044054.1:30117074-30137074 GCF_902167405.1 Gadus morhua
TACATTATGTGTAAGAGGATAATGCTTCCAAGTCATGCAGGAGCAAAAATGGATTGTTTGGGAATTTGATGACGGAATAATATAGCTCACAACTTCACGTTTCAGTACAGAGTGAATCTTCACTTTGCTCCCCTGTTGGTTTGGGGGCGGGGGGCGGGGGGGGGGGGGGGGGGGGGGGGGGGGGATGGTTGGCCGGCAGTGAAAGCGGAAGCTAGTACAGAAGTTGTCTTTTGTAGAAGTGAAAATAAACTGACATCTGCTGCGCTTGCCACAGCAACGTCTTCAAGGAAGTCGTTACTCTAGTTTGGGCCGCGGAGGTGTTGAAAACACGAGGGCTGCTCAGTCTGAACGCAACTTTGTTTTACTCTGCGACTATGGTTTAATGAATGGCAGCTGGCTGCTACACATTTGATCTAATCTCATTGGAAAGTACCAGAACATTGCGTCTGTGACTCCGTTCACACTGCGAGCCTTATGCTGCATTCATACTTTCCGTGTCCGCGTGTCCGCGATGGTCCGCTGTGGAACCGCGTAGCGTAACTGACGTCATCCGCCCGTGTCGCTAGGGTACGTCCGTCGGGACCCCTACGCCGACGTGCAGAAGGAAAAGATGTTGCATGAATTCAAGTACGAGGGACAAACAGAGCTGTATCTCATTTCATTCATATGAACGCGGCCCGAATCAGAATTGGAAAGATCAGGTTCCATGGGATTTTTTGCTGTTCACAATGTTAGGAAGAAATCCGATCTGAGTCACATAGGTCTGTTGTGTTTGTCAGTCTCTGTGGCTGGCTGTCTGTCTCTCTCTGTCTTTCTTTTTGTTTCTCTGTCTATCTGTCTGTCTCTCTCTGTCTCTTTGTCTCACTGTCTTTTTGTCTGCCTCTCTATCTTCCTGTTTGTCTGATTTGGACCCCTTTAGCTTGCAGTGTGAACGAGGCCTATGTGTGTGTGTGTGTGTGTGTGTGTTGGTGTGTGTGTGTGTGTGTGTGTTACCACGTCTTC
Source organism: Gadus morhua (assembly GCF_902167405.1). Classification (NCBI taxonomy): domain Eukaryota; kingdom Metazoa; phylum Chordata; class Actinopteri; order Gadiformes; family Gadidae; genus Gadus; species Gadus morhua. The sequence continues at coordinate 30,118,077 of NC_044054.1, forward strand.
ACCTTCAACCCACTTCAGAACTATCAGTCCACTCAGACTGTTAATTAGACCTAATTATTCTGTAAGTAACACCATACAGCCCATACAGCCGGTCTGCCATGCTGATGTTTTCATCTAAACAGAGTAGGGGTGGGTTGGCGTTATCATTCACTGCAATAAAAGCTTCCTTATTACTGGCCGGATATAACACAGCCTAATTGGTGACCGTCGGTTTCCAATGAACGCGTGATTCGATCTCCTCCGTCTCTATAAGGACTGTGAATCCCGCTTTGAGCTCATGGTACCGCTGCCAGCCACTTTCCACTGAATGCTTTGTTGTTTGATTGTCTGTCACTCTGTGACCCCGGGCCTCTCACAGAGACGCTTCTCCCAAAATTAGGACAACAGAGAGGGACACAGTCGCACACACACAACACCACTCATTGTTGAGGACTGTGGACCACTCATGTGCTACAGTAGCCACGTGGAAAAGCGTGTCATTTTCCCTTCAAGAGTGCCCTGTGTTGCCCATGCTATTGCTGGCGGGAGGGAGGGAGGGAGGGAGGGGGGGGGGGGGGGGGGGGGGGATGTGTGTGTGTGGAAGCTCAATAAAGAAGTCTTTCAGCAGCACTGGAAACAATTTCCCTTTAGAGGGAAAACGTATTTATATTAAGGCTACTCGGCGCTCTCCTATCCGACACTCGGCCCCGGTTCCATGGGTTCCCTTGCAGGGCCTTTATCACGGCCTCACAGAGCCGCACAGCTCCCGAGGTCAGACTTCAGAATTCAGACGACACACGCCCGGCACCGCGCCCTCAAACGGGCCGGGCAACACCCAGGAACCCGTCGGAAAGAAAACACTCGGCGACGCCGAATTAAAAAGAATCCAAACACGGGTGCAGAGGAGGGAAAGTGTGTGTGTATGTACGCGTGTCTAGTCTACCTCTCGGTCACAGAGAACTGCCTCTGGAATAACAGCGGCTCCGCCTCTTTGACCGGACGTGTCTCAAGGACGGCCCGGTGCAGCCCAGACCTCTGGCTGCTCACTGCAGTCACCTAGGGTCAGCAGGTCCGGTCAAACACACGCTACAGACGACTGACAGAAGACACTCAGGGAAAGGAGAGGGTCATTATGGGATGGCCTGAGGCCCAGGGCGGGCGTTTGCCTCAGAGTAGGGAGTCAGAGGTGCAGACGGATCAGGTGGCTTATTACGGCCAATCGGACGTTTCCCAGGGAATCCGAGCCGGGGCCGAGGGCGAAGGCCAAACATGACGTGACAGAAGGGGTTTTCGCTCTGGTCTTTGTTCTTTTTGGTTCTCTTTATTTGCCATCACCGCTAAGATGGTGTTATACTTATTATTATGGCTGTGATAATCAGTCGGTTATTTGATTAGTTGATCGACAGAAAGCGAATCGAATCAAATTTAGAAAATCGATTAATCATTGGAGGCGTCTTTCAAGTGGATATAAGTAACGTTTGCGGCTCAATGCATCAGAAACTAAATCATTCGGTTCTTAAATCATTTTAAGAAGTTTGGTTTTTCTTGGCTGTTTATTGCATTGTAAAAACAGGAGAATACCCAAAGAAATATTGAACAACGTTAACAAATCACCAAGAAGTACAACCACAATGTGTGTGCTGTTTGCACTGTGGTGCCTTTTCATCAGGGCTCGTATCAAAGCGACGGTTGCTAGGCATTTGCACATTGTACAACTTCTGCGTTCCTTTCTAACCCAAGACTCCAAAACAAACAGACTTTCCTGCGAGACCGGATTAGCCAGGGCTTGCTTACATAGGGTAAACAGGGTAGCCATTACCACATTGCCTATTACGGAGCCTATGCGAATAACAGGTACCTATTTGAGTCCTAATCCAAGCGTCCACTTCATCTCACAGATTATCAGGACCAACCCAGGCTTAGTTCAACCGTGAACCCTTCCCAAATGCTCTCCGTCCCAGCCTTTCATCTGGGCGCCATAAGTAAACAGACTCCTAATTCCTTGGTGTGCATCGCGCCCAACCGGAAAGACATCCCCAAGGCTGCCTTGCATCCTCTGTGAGAACAGAGCGCCCCAGCTGCTTATGTCATCGGTGTACATTTTGTCGCAGGCCCTTTGGGACCTGACTCTGAGATCTTGATTGGGTCCCTAGCCCTCCCCCCCCCCTCGCTCTCCCCTGGCATCACGTCCTGTTGACGCTCGCTCGGCCTCCGTCAGACTCCTAACCATTCCCCACAGAGCTGGCTTCCTCTCCTCTGGAGGACGCTACGCTATGCTAACAGCGGGCGGGCTGGCTGGCTGGCTGGCTGGCTGGCTGGCTGGCTGTCTCGGTCGAATTTGGAACACACACGTGGACGCATACTCGCTGCATCGCCTCTCGGTGGATTCTGAGGCTCTGCTGTTAATCTTGGCTGGCGCCGTAGTGTACCAAGAAGTCCTCCTTGAGTGACCTCCCGTTCCTCTGGGAAGGCCTCCACTGGGCTCGCCTCTTCAATGTCAATTTGGGAATGTCTGCAATGTGCGTCTCGTGAAGGGTGTAGCAAATCCATTAAAACGGCCATAAAAAACCTAATCCGATTATGGGAGATTAACGTAATAACCTTCCTTTTAGTTTAAGGCTTTAATAATGATGGTGAAAAGTCTTGGTGGCCCACCAAAACAGTGAACTGTTTCCGTTGACATCCATTTCACAACATCTTTCCAAAATAAGTTTTGAGACTGGGTGTCACCGTGTCTCTTGTAAATACAGTGTAGAAACCCTGAGAAGACTTCCTCTTCTCGTCTCTCCAGTGGTTTCACAGAAAGCCTTCCTTCCTCCTCCATTACGGAGTCATCTACACACTCGAGACGAGGGAGCCTCTTAGAACCAACCACAAGTGTTGCGGCTACACAACTCCTACTTCCTGGAACCGCCGCCGTTGCACCGCTGCCTGACCTTCGACCTTCCCCCTCGATTCTGCTACGGCAGAAGTCTGGACTCAAAGTCCCCGTTTAATCGTTGAAGTCGAGAGTTGCTGATGGCGTCCCAGCATGCATTGCACCCAAAGACACCCGATACACTTCCTACCGTCTCGGAAGAACTACACTGCTGCTTTAAGTGTCTTGTGTCCGGTGATGGGCAAACGGTCCAGTCTCGCTCAACTGTGTAGAACTCCATTAGCGCTGCAAGGGCTCTGGGGTCAGATTAGGTGGGCGCCGCGCGCTCACAATGGGTGCACCCATGGACAAAAGTGCCCACCAGGGAATATTTATTCAATCGACTCTTATCTTTATATCCTTGGTACCTAGACCGGACCAGGGGGTTAAAGCAGCACTGCTCCTTTAGGAATACGGTGAAAAGGAACAAGAAAGGAGAAGTCAGAGATCCCGGCGTTTCTACCAGAAAGTAACTCTCTCTCTCTTGCTCGCTCGCTCGCTCTCTCTCTCTCTCTCTCTCTCTCTCTCTCTCTCTCTCTCTCTCTCTCTCTCCCTCTCTCTCTCTCTCTCTCTTTCTCTCTCTCTCTCTCTCTCTCTCTCTCTCTCTCTCTCTCTCTCTCGCTTTCTCTCTCTCTCCCTCGCTTTCTCTCTCTCTGTCTCTCTCTCTCTCTCTGTCTCTCTCTCTCTTTGTCTCTGTCTCTCTCTCTGTCTCTCTCTCGGTCTCTCTCTCTGTCTCTCTCTCTGTCTCTCTCTCTGTCTCTCTCTGACTCTCTCTCTGTCTCTGTCTCTCAGTGTTTCCTTTTTCTATTAAGCTCAGACAGACCTCTTCTTCTGTCCTTAACGAGCAAATCACATGGGCCAAGCCTGTAGGGCACCACTCAGATAGTGAAAGAAGAGAGAGACACGCTCATGCAGAGAGACACAGAGAGACTGCAGGGCACTGAACATGGCCGCTCTGCTTCTCACCCTCGCTCCAGCTCCGTTCCCTCTCCTCCCCTCCTCCAGATCAGTATCTAGGAGTCCAGAGCAGGAGATCGGCGATGGCTTGGGACCAGTGCTGGTCAATATACTTTGCATCTGTCTTGCATGGCATGCAGGGCCCTGAACTCAGGCCGTCCCAAAGGAGGCCTGTGTGACCCGGAAGGCACTACTCTGAGGACTTGGGGCCACAAAAAGACATGCCTGTTAAATGCATAGAGCCACCTGATGCTCATCACTTGAAAAAAGGGGCTAAATATCACACTGATAATTAGCCTGGTTCCAAATTGGTCACATCTTCGAGGAAGGAGGAAAATCTGTATCTGTATCTAAACTGCATCTGAGATTGTACTTATCGTTGACAACCTGGAAAAGGTCACAGGCAGCCACAACCCCAGTTGAGACCCAGGGGTCTCAACTGGGTGCTACAGAGACCACCTCGGAGTGTGTGTGTTAGTGTGTCTGTATGTGTGTCTATGTTTTTTGGGAGGGGGGGGGGTCTAACGCCTAACTCGACACCGGAGGCCCCCCCCTTCACAGCCTTCAGGCCTCTCCTCCGGGACCAAGGGGGAGGGGGGGGGGGGGGGGGGGGGCGAGTGAGTGAGTGTGAAACACACAACACCCGCCAACCAGGGTAGCGGGCTTTGAAGTGGGGAGGGCTCGGGGATGGGGTGGGCCGCGCTGTCTCCCTCTCCCTGGGTGGTCCCCCCCCCCCCCCACCCCCCCCCGGGAGCTGCCCTCTGGGGCCGCGTGTTCGTCTCCAGCTGCTGGGCTTCCTGTTTGCTGCCGTGGCAACGGTCACAGAGTCACCTGGTTTAACACTCGCCCGGCAGGAAGAGGAAGAGACACGTTGCCGACCGTGTGACCTGATTGGCTGATTAGACGCGGCAACGGCGAAACCCAGAACCTCTCGTTAAACGCCGGGGGTCCGATCCAACTGCTGGTCTTCGTTGGAGTTCCCCTCGTTGATTGCCTTTGCCAGCATCGTGTCGTTGTCGGAGAACTGGGGGAGCAGGGTTGAGGGGTCACCTTCTCCAGGGAATACCGAAAGCATGTAGCCAAAGAAACAACCCCTAGCAACGAACCAATTTACATTCTGAGACGCAAGCGCCAGCATCATGCCTCATTAGCTCATATTCTTAACGTATCAAAACTTAGCGATTCACACGATAAAGCACACGCATCTTACCTAAAAAGCTCATATTCACAACCTATTAAAACTGACCTTTTAACATTATAAGACATGAGCGTCTTACCTCATAAGCTCATATTCCTTACCAAAACGGAGCAGTTACCACTCACACAGACAAAAGCACATAGCTCATAAGCTCATATTCACACCATAGTCTGTCCGTGCGGGACATACGTTTGTACCGTATGTGGCTCAGCCGTGGCGGACGTGGTGCTGTTGTGAGCGGGTTCTCTGGGCGTTGTGCAGCCCTCGCTCCGAGCGAAGGGCCGGGCCGTCTAGACGCTGACTGGAGAGGGAGACAATCGATTGAAGCATGAAAATGCAATTTCACATCTCGCTCTGCAGCTTCCAATACAGAGCATCAGCACTCGCCCCAAAGGCACCCTGCAGATATTTATAAATATAGTTATAGATCTAGATAGGATCTATCTATATCTATATATGTATAGATAACGATATGTATAGGATTTGTTAATCTTTATCTTTATGTCTCTCTGTCTCTGTCTCTGTCTGTCTGTCTGTCTGTGGGTCTGTTTCTGGCCTTCTCCCTCTGCGTCCCGATCTGTCTGTCTCTGTCTTTGTCTCACTCTGTCTCTGTTCGTCTCTCGATCGGTCTGTCTGTGTCTCTCTCTGTTTCTCTCTCTCCATCTGTCCCTGTCCATGTGTCTGTCAGTGAGACAGGGGGCTGGGTGGTGGCTGGCAGGTGCAGCCCTTTGTCTCCGTCTGTCTTGTCCCTTTGTCTCGGTCTGCAGCGTATCACCTCGTCATCACTCTCAGCCTGTCTGTCAGCAGAGCCCGTCCACTGCGCAAACGGCCGCTCTGAACATCCGTCTGCCTCTGTTCTCTCCTCACGCCCACTGTCGTCCATTATCGACGTGCTGAGTTGCACCCCTACAGTGTACAGCTTTTTGTTTTGTGTTTTACCGAGACTTAGTGATTATCATTTTTGTATTAGTGTCAGTAATCAGTAAAGGGGTTTGTTGGTTGGCTTTCCACTGGCACCGCCCGCGGACGTATGCCAGTAGCTATTGATACGCCCAGCGTGGGACCAGGGGAGGCGTGGAGAGGCCAAGAACAAAGCTGTGTTGGAAAAGGTTGGTTGGCACTGGGGGCAAGGAAGGTTATAGATACAATACAAAGATAAGGCGATGTAAAGATGGTATCAAATATTTGATGCAATCTGGTTGCATTTGCAGCCTCATCCTCATACACAACACATTCACCCCTGTTCCTCCCCAGGTCTAAGGTGTAACACACCCCGTAACCTACAAGCAACCAAGTGATGGAGAATAAGTTAGTGAGATCCAGGCAGCTCCGGCTGGTCTTGTTTCTAAAGATCACAGGAGGGAGATTCTTTCTCTTTCTGAAATCAATCCTTTTTCTCTACTTTCCAACTCAGTGCGAACCCTGCCCAGCCTATATAAGAGCAGTGTGCTGCAGGGTTAGTCTAATGGTTCTCACTAGAGATGCACCGATTGCAAAATTCTTGGCCGATACCGATTTCCGGTTTTTAAGGAGGTCTGACCTGCCAAAACCGGTTTTTCCGATACCGATTTTCTAAGAAATAATTATAATCATATAATATGTTGATAGGTTTTCAATGTAGTGAGTCCCCGGGACCCACAGGTGGCGAGTTGGGTGGGTCCCTGAGAAATTCAATGGGTCCCGACTCCCCAGTTTAAAAAATGTGTTTCTTTTTTATTATTATTCTATTTCTTAAATGAAATTAATAGTGTTAAACTCAATACATGAAATTGTCATCTGAAAAGCGCAGCCATTTGTATGTGGTGAGCCACTGCTTCAGAAAAGTTCGCTTTTTTTGGGAGGAACATGTAGAAGGTTGAGGCAATTCTTCTGCAGTGGGCTCATCAGGCTCAGTAGAGGGGGAGGCAGAAGTAGGTACAGGCAATGTTGAGGTACTCTCTCTAGGCTGATCAGAGTCAGGGAGGAGTGCAGAGGTAGTGGGGACAGAAAATGCAGCTGCAATAGTTTGCTGACCTGCAATAGGTTTCATCTTTTTCTTTGGTGGTATTTTTGCGTTCTCTCTTCTCTGCCTGTTTCTCGAGAAAAACGGGATCTCGTTGGAAGCGCGATGTATGCGCAGGCGCCGTTTGGGCATAACAATATGTAGGCTGCCGTTCAATGTAGTTTTCATCACCACCACCGGATTATGTTTCATTTATTTCATTACAGCACGTCCCCTAAACGTTACAACATAATCGACACGAATGAGCACAGCATCGAGCAGTGGAAACGTGGGTTTATTTACTATGAAGTTTGTATTTTTAATTGTTGAAATGAAATCAGCGGTGACGAGCTAGTTGTTTTGGTAGCGGCTAAATTAGCATGTCGCGATACTTTGAACAGGGGATCACGTCTGCGCCGAGTAGATGCGCAGAGGGTTGAAACAGTGCTTGTCTGGTCTGCTCACAAGAAGGTTTCTTTGGCCAGTTACTGTGATTAAACACGAGTTGTTTAATGTTCACAATGTATCGTTTTTCATGGGGAAAATTAGATGCGTCCCCGGGACGCATGGATAGTGAGTTTAGTGCGTCCTTTCAGATTTGAATGCGTCAGGGACGCAGGACGCGTACCTAGCAACATGATCCCCCACGGCTTATTTTTGACTTGCAAGCATTACAAACAGCGTGTTTTGGGTCGTCCTGGCACACAGTGAAATAAGTCCAAATCAGCGACATGTTTTTCTTCCCGCGCTCTGGGCGCCTTGAGCTGCTACGCACCGCGCATGCGGGTGAGTTTGATCGGCCGAAAACCGGAAATTACGACAGTGACCGGCAGGTCACCGATTGTGGCCGATTGGATACAAAACCGGCTTTTTTAATCGGCGGCCGGTTGATCGGTGCATCTCTAGTTCTCACCGCTTTCTTCTGCTTTGGTCAACGACAGTCTGGCTGGAGGAAGATTGCAACAGAGATGCAGGTGGGCCCGCATAATGCTAACACTCCAGGAAGGAGACCTGCAATTTAAGACCCGGAGGCCAGTCTGTTCTCTGTAACGGTGATAAGCTGCCATCATCAGAGACCTGGGTGAGGCCGGGGATGAGTCAAGAGGTTTCAGAAGTCTCTCATTCATTGAGGAACTGAGACGTGTGTGTGTTGTGTGTGTGTGTGTGTGTGTGTGTGTGTGTGTGTGTGTGTGTGTGTGTGTGTGCGTTGCGAGTACGGACGTGCAGAGGTCTCTTCGTTGGCATCAACACTCCCCAGTATTGGTGACACACACCGGATGCACCGGTTCAGTTGAGGCTGTGCAGCACCGGGGCGTTCAGAGTTTACTGAAGGCTGTCCCACTTCTGAGGTACTCAGGGCAGTCCGACCACGCCGGGGCTGGAGGTTCATGCATGTTGCATGTGGCACTCCTGCACCACAGTACCAGGGAACGGTCGGTCCTTAATGTAGCAGGAAGGCTTTAAACGGCTTTTAAGATGCCGATGAAGGAACGAGTGCTGACTTTTGTCATATCTGGGGTTTTAGTTCTTGATAAGTGATGACCTGGCAGGAGTAGCCCTGATGTGAACTATTCAGAACCGTCCGCTGATGAGGGTGATCCAACTCCTCTTGATCCACAGTCTGTAGTTAACCTCTGTAGTCTGTAGTCTGTAGTGGACCTCTGTAGTCTGTAGTGGACATCTGTAGTCTGTAGTGGACCTCCGTAGTCTGTAGACTATAGTGGACTGCAGTCTGTAGTCGACATCTGTAGTCTGTAGTCTGTAGTGGACCTCTGTAGTCTGTAGTCTGTAGTAGGGATCGACCGATATATCGGTCGGCCGATATTATCGGCCGATATTCGCGTTTTTTACGTGTATCGGTATCGGCCGATACGCGGCCGATTTTCGCCGATTTTTTTTTTTTTTTTTTTATTATTTTTTTTTTTAACTTGTTCTACCTCACCTGTTTTTACTATTTGTTAAATATAGTTTTTTATATTGAAGTTCAATAAATGTTCCTTTTTTTTAATTGAGACTTGTAACATTTGTTATCTGTCATTTTTATGATTGAGGGAGCAAAAAAAAAAAAAAAAAAAAGTAGTATCGGCTCTAAATATCGGTATCGCCGTATCGGCGTATCGGCTAAGGCTGATGAAAAAATATCGGTATCGTATCGGCCCTAAAAAATCCGTATCGGTCGATCCCTAGTCTGTAGTGGACCTCTGTAATCTGTAGTCTGTAGTGGACCTCTTTAGTCTGTATTCTGTAGTGGACCTCTATAGTCTGTAGGGGGACATCTGTAGACTGTAGTCTGTAGTGGACCTCTGTAGTCTGTAGTTTGTAGTCTGTAGTGGACCTCTATAGTCTGTAGGGGGACATCTGTAGTCTGTAGGGGACTGCGGTCTGTATTGGACATCTGTATTCTGTAGTGGACATCTGTAGTCTATAGTGAAGTGCAGTCTGTACACGTGGACTTCAGTAGTCAGTAGTCTATCTGTAGTGGACCTCTATCCCCAAAGGCAACTTGTGCACTGTTTAGCTGAGCTGACCTGTGTTTGCAGAAATCATAAACACAATCCGACTGAATGGGTGGTCGGTTGGGATCCTCAAGTACCCACTTAAGGCAGATGCCAGATGATAGGGGAAACGTTACAAACCATCATTAATCAAGAACATGGTCGTCTGAAGTACAGAGTTGCTTTTTTAATATTTGTCCTGCAATCGAATTTGAAACGCACCTACAGAAAGACATGTGATCTCTCAGAGCTCTGAGGACCACCAGACAGGACCACCTCAGTTCGAGGATGTTGACATCTGTGTGTAACTCTCAGTTTCCCTATGCAACCTCTACGATTCCCGATCTACCACTGGGTTTAAGATAACTCCCCACTCTGTGACTAAGATCAGAGCAAGATGAAGACGTCACTGCAAAGAAGAATCAACCAGTCGCTCTTGGGACACTTTTGTTGTACAAGAGCGTCTGGAGGCACACCCTGATTGGAGAGAGAGAGAGAGAGAGAGAGAGAGAGAGAGAGAGAGAGAGAGAGAGAGAGACTGTGAAGTGTGAGAAAACACAGCATGTCCGTCAGAGGACGCCACTCTGCTGTTGACGTGAAGAAGAGGAACCTTCATGGGTTCCAGACAGTATGACTATAATCTAATTAGACATTAGCTTTTACGCACACACACACACACACACACACACACACACACACATACATACACACACACACACACACAATCGTACATACATGCACACGCACAATCCATTCATTATGAGGTTGCATATATAACCAAGTAGTTTGAACTTGGGTTGGTTTCTGTAATGCAGTACTTCAATTTAATGAGGCAGAGACACAGACCATCTCCATACACACGCACACACACACACACACACACACACACGCACACACACACACACACACACACACACATACACAAACGCACACACACACACACACACACACACGCGCGCACACACGAGAAGATAGACATCCTTGCTCTTTCCATCCTCATTTCCTGTGGTCATTTGTTAAGTGTCATGAGCCTGGCAGATCTCGTGTCAGATGATGTCTCATTACCAGTTCCTTCCTGTGCTGCAGTCTGAGTAACGACATAAAAAGCTCTGACGCTCCGCCTGCGTCCGCCGCAGTGACAGGCCGGAGCCCAGGTGTCCCACCTCTCCCTGGTCCAGAGGCGGGCGGGCGACCTCGTCACAGCTGCTCTGAGGCCTGAGCTTAATGCCACTAACGCTATTTGAAGGCTGGGCTTTTGTTGCGGTGATTCTGTTGTTAACCGGAAAACCATCTTACAGAGGATGTTACACAACAGCCTCTCTAGAGGCATGCTGAAGCCTCATCAAACCGGAATCTAAGTGGAGGTCTTTGTGGGTGGATTTAGTATGTGTTGCACATATTTCCGCATCAAACCTATCAAACGTTTCCCAGTACTCTTCATTGTTTCAATGATTAATGGTGAATGTAATCAGGTTTCCCTGCCTGTGCTTGCATTTGATTGTAATGTTTGCGTGTGATTGTGTTGAATGGGATTACATGTTCCCCTGTGTCTATAAACGTTTCAACAGAGGAGCAGTCCTCAATCCCGTGCCTGTAACGTACGGCTCGAACCCTTCATGTGGGCCTTCCCCATACTAATCTCGCGGCTCTCTGACCGCACTCAACCAACACGGTTCTGCTTCCCCACCTGGGCATCAAGATCGTATCGGATCTCTTAATCCAGGCTAAAAAAAGACTGCGTCTTGAAATGTTTACAAGGGGCTGTTCAGAAACCCCGTCTTGACTTAGTCTGCCGTGGTGCTCAGGGGCTGAATATATAGGGCACAGGGGGGCTACCGTAAAGCTGCATCAGGGGGCTGTGGTTTGTATACGATAAGCAAGCAGAACCCAAGCATACACATCCAGCCGTTCTAGGGGCTTGTTTGTATGTCATTGTCTCGTGCCTCTTCAATGAAGGTTTTCCAGTGAGCATGCCAATAGCAGTCTAGTCTTGCAGAGTTGGCAGCTAGCTCGATGTAGCCGCACTGAAATGGGGACAGCTGTTGCCTGCGGCTTTCATTTCCAACCGCAACCTCTGAATTAAAAGGAAAAGGGCTTTCACTGTGACGCTCCTGCAGTCGCTCCCCAGGTTCCTCGTAAAAGGACGGAATGAAAAGCTTAATGTCAACGGCACAGGTGGAGGGCTGTCAGACGTCACTCGCTCGCACGTAGCGGTAACCTCAGATGTTATTCAAATGCAGTGGAACGTGTTTCTGAGATACGTGGGGATAGACACCGAGGTAGCCCGGCGTGGCCCTTTTGACTCCATGTTGTCATATTTGAGTAGATCGGCAGCGTGGATTGAACCTTGTATCAGAACAAAGTACCTTTCTATTTTTAACCCTATATTATAACAAAACAACAAACCTTTCTATTTTTTCAATCAGCCACTGATTGGATAGCGAAAAGAATAGAAAACCTTTCTGTCTTTTTCCTTTTTTGTCTGGAAAAAAATAGAAAGGTATTTTGTTATGATAAAAGGCTCAATCTGTATGCTGTTCACAGTGGGACGTCGTGGCTAGTTAGCAGGTTTGTTTGTTTAGAAATGGAGGCCACATTTCTGAAATTTGTCGCTTAGTTTAGGGTTGAGTTATCAAGAAGGTGTTCTCAAAGAGAATCGTCCTGGCGTCCGTCAGAAGAGAGGAATGCGGTACAGTGCGTAGGTATGGGCGTGGCCGTGGGCGTGGGCGTGGGTGACGTCCACAGGTATCCAGGAGGTGAATTTTTCTTTCCTCTTCAGATAAAAAAACAAATATTTGAGGAAATGACAGGATGGAAATACTGGTTCTACGTACGGCTTATGCAAAAGAGAGAGAGAGAGGGAGAGAGAGAGAGAGAGAGAGAGAGAGAGAGAGAGAGAGAGAGAGAGAGAGAGAGAGAGATAAAGAGACATTGACTGAATGACAGGTAGTGTGCTCCACCCAGATCCAGATGCCAGGCAGGAAGCAGTGGATCAGCCATTAAGGACGCGGGGTGGAGTTCTGTCAAGACATGAATAGATGCACAAATATTTATATCTGATGCCATTATTTCGTTTTAATAATGTGATGAATAATGCTGGTGGCACATGCTCACACAGGCTTCACAGGTTGGAACATGACAAAACTCAGGCAAGTCTGGATTTGAACTAGTTGTTATTTTTTCAAATATCCCTGCAGATAAGTGAAGACCACTTGAAGCTTGAAATTGTGTTGGTGATAAACATCCATCCATTTTTTAAAGCAAATTCTTATCATATTCTTATCTAATGTTGGTTATCGGTCCGAAAGAAAGACTGAATCAGTGTCCCTAATTTAGAATAAAGATGTTCGTTAAATGGTGAATATGGCCAATAAAAACTGATCTTCAGCAAACTCATCTCTTGAAACTGAAGATCTAAAATCAAAGAGTGAAACAACAAGTCATTTACCCAGTCCTTCCCTCAGGGGAACAACATTAGCCGGTTAATGTGTAATAGCTTTTATGACCGGTACCTTGTGGTTTTGTTGGTGAAAAACCATGACGCCTCCTAGGCCTGTTCAGTGCATCACATTGGTGGAGTTAATGATAAGCTGGGTCTGGGGAGCTCAAAGTCCTGTCTGTTTATAGATATCATCCACCCCGATGGAAAGAGATAGTCAACTACCGTGCCTCTTACGGCCAAACACAACCGCCAAAACAAGTGTGTCAGCGTATCTTTAGGCATCAGGAAGAAGACATTTACGTAAATATTTGGATATTTATCTCACTTTCCTGCTTGTTATGCAAACGCTTGGCCGATGTTAGGCAATACTATAAGCCAGGAGTTTTTTTTTTTTAATAACGCAGCACTGACAAACAAGAACTATGATAGAAACAAACATGTACCCAATAGATGTCAAGGGAGACCTTAATATAATAATAAAAATAAGCTCATACTGACAACAACGCTTATACTAACACCCCAACACTGCCCTGACCCTTGACTCAGTCTATCATGGACTCTACCATCGCTCTATCCCAATGAACCAGGCTTAAAATCCAACCAGGCTTAAATAGCCAACCAGGCTTAAATAGCCAACCTGGCTGGCTCTGATCTGTGAGGCTCCACCTCTAAGCTAAACCAAGTTAGTGTAAATCAATTAACCCACACCCCACGCTTAACCAGCCAAACCACATAACTGTGTATAAAGGTGTATTATATACTCACAACATAAAACTAATACATTACACCTTTATTCGATCCTGTGACATAAATAGAGGGCGTTAATGTGGACCTGCCCTTTAAATGGGGAGAACTCTGATAGGCGAGTGAATAACAGTTTGTATAGACTATAGATTATGACTCTGAGTGACTGTTATGGCTTGATATGTGGAGTGAGCACAATGCGAAATGTGCAGATCAAGGCTGTTAGGAAAGACCTTTAACGATGCAACCACGGAAAACTAGAAATGATCCGTCAATCAATAATCAGCGAGCAGAGCAATTAAATGACGTGTGTGATTCTTAACTGGTTGTGACTATACAGGCTTGACAAATGTTCTTGATGACAGGGAATTCAGAATGTATAGAAAAAGAAAATACATCAAGGGCAAATGGCCATGCAATGTTAAAAATAGCCTTGCCGGCTTCCATGCCCCAGGGCTTAGTCTATAGCGCTGTATGTGTATGTATTCCAGTCGGTGTAACCCAGTGACGATTGAGTGTCGCTTCATCACAGTTTCAGGCCGGCCTCTTCTTCCTATGGAGGAATAGTCATTTAGTTTTCCTGTCAACCTCCCGAGTGCAATCGAGTTGTGGTTTCCGTGATGGTGGACGATATGGATCGAAAACTTCCTGGAAAAGGATGTTGTTGATTGTGATTAGTTAATGGGTCTGGACTGCCTGGCGGAAAGGGTTCACCTCTGGGTTCAGAACCATCCCGTGGTCCAGACAAATTCAAAAAATCATCTACCGAAACCAATTTTCATGCTTTGTCCAATATGGACCATCTCCTGATACCAAGGTTATGGTGGGTCTAATGTTGGACGCTGTCCCTTACCAGGCATCACACTGACCCCCTCTCCTCTGATACCACCCACACAGATATTCCTTCCCAGAATCTCATGAAAAATCCACCACCGATCCAAGAACAAGTACCTCTCCTACACACACACACACACACACCCACACACACCCACACACACCCACACACACACACACACACAGAGACAGGCAGTAAACAGACACATAAGGCAGCTAAGGCAGTCTTAACACATAATGCACAAGAAACAAAAGAGCAACACAGGCAGCTGCTGTTAGTTTACGCAAGCGGCTTAAGTGTTGGAAACATTGTAGCGTAGCAGTGTTTCTGGTCCTGGATGACCACTCACAGAGAAAACATGGACTGAGAGAACAACCCAACGATGAAAACAGGATCTGTGCTCTTAGAAAAGCTTGAACCTTTACACCGTCAACGTTTCAGTACAATCTCTGAACTATGTGAAATAGGAAGTGGTGGAACAAAGAGGAAAGAGAGAGAGTGAGAGAGAGTGGGTGTGAGAGAGAGAGAGTGTGGGCAAGAGAGAAGAGAGAGGGAGAACAGGGGAGATGTCGCAGCCTACCTCCTGGTGAAAGAGGGGGGGATGGGGGAGAGACAGAGAGAGCTCGGGCTCCCATTCAGAGAGCGACTGAAGGTTGTAGTGATGAGGTAATGTGCTTGGTAAATATTGAACACAGCCGGATGTGAAGTGACCCTGTGCTTGATGTGGGGTTTGTAATTCATTTGTGGTTTGGGTTTGGCTGGCATTGGCGGCGGTTTTCAATTTGCCAGAAAACGAGATCCCTCAATTCATAATCAGAGTTAATCTGAGATTACATTTTCTATTTCTATAAATGTTCTGTTCTTAAATTATGTTCTGTTGAAAAATACATAAAATACATACCTATTCAAGATGAGGTTTCAAAATTGGTTTGCGAGTAGAAAAGTATACATTCTTGGACCCCCGCATAAACATCCGTCATGTACTCTTTCTGCGCGTGGCTGGGATCAGTGTGAAAGGTCAAATTCAGTTGTTTTGTGTGTGTGTTTTTGTGCGCGTGTGTGAATGTGCGCGCGCCTGTGCTTAGAGCTGTAAGCTGATTTGATAACACGCTTAAAGGGATCCCAGTTCTGTGCTGGTACGCTGTGCATTACATCACAGTAGCCCACCAGTGTGTGTGTGTGTGTGTGTGTATGTATGTGTCTGTGTTTGTACATGTGTGTTTGCGTTTGTTTGTGTCTGTGTGCGTATGCATGTCTTTGTGTGTGCGTGTATGCATGTGACATTTTTTACTTGTGTGTGTGTGGGTGTGCATGTCTGTATATGTATGTGTGTGTGTCTTTGCATATGTCTGAGTGTGTATGTGCGCGTGTATGTCTGTATGTGTGTATATGTGTGTGTGTGTGTGTGTGTGTGTGTGTATGTGTGTGTGTGTGTAGTATGTGTGGTTGTTAGCCTAGGGCTCAGAGGCGCGGGGGGGGGGTTACAGTGTTATAGATCCCCCGTAGACGGCAGTCACATGGCAGCGCACTTGGACCAATGGCATGGCACGTGACTGTGCCATGCACACCCACACCCACACACACACACACACTCACACTGACACACACAGAGCCAAAGTGAGTGGGCACACAGACAGACCTTTGGCTCTTAAAGGCACACCACTGCTCAGCAAGCACACATCAAGGAAGGAGATAAGCTGAAAATAACCTGCGCTACCGCACAGACAGCTCAGCCGGTGGAATGACACACCACATGTCGGTTTCAACACACACACCCACACAAAAACACACACACACACATACACTGGTGTCAACACTGCCACTAAGCCCCGATAAAAGAGCAATATATGATGTGTTATTGTCCTGTTCTGAACTTGTCGTGAGTCTGTTTATATCCTCGGTGATGGCATTGGTTGGGGTGATGGTTTGAGGGTTCTCTGTTGTGCCGTCAGCCGATGGACTGGTTCCACTGGAATGATTCCACTGGATTCTGTGCCATCATCCAAGATGGTCAACCTGAGTTGTTATGGAGTCCAATGGTTCAAACGTACCGCATGAGCCGATGTGCACTCGTTATTCCTGTAATAATTGCCTCAATCATTAATGAATTGACCTGAAAGTGTCCAGCTCCAGTTACTATGTTCGTCAATGATCTGGTCAATTCGTCTGGTTATTGATTTAATTGATTTCGGTCATCACTACTCTGCGTCATACAAGGAAGCGACATCCTGTTCCCTTATGTTTCCTGAACAATTCGTAATGGTTACCAGTAATCTGAGCAGGAAATAACTTACATTGGGTATTCTCATCAGTAGGCCTTTCGGAAACGGACCATAGAGGGAACCAGGCTCCCCCAGGGTCCTAAAGCTCCTGGTGTTCCAGCAGAACAGTCTTTATTATGGTGTCCGACGCTGGAAGGAGGTCTTTATCAATTAGGGATGCACCGAAATGAAAATTCTTGGCCGAAACCGAATATACTGAAACAGTTGGCCGAAGGCCGAAACCGAATACCGAATGTGTCTTTTAATGTTTTTTCGTTCATTTTGCTTAAATTTTTTTTACCATTGCATAAATCGAACAATTAAATGTCCTTTATAAACTTTTTTGTCTTGCTTTTCTATAAAAAAAAACAATTACAAATTTGATACAAAATATTTATTTAATACTGAACGTTTTCTAACATTCCAGCAGACATGTACCTTTAAATAAATTATATATTTTTTATTTTTTATTTTTATAAATAAATAAAAATGTTCGGCGTATTATGTTCAGCCTTTTTACTCCTTCGGCCGAAACCGAACATTATGTTTTGGGCCATTTTCGGCCGAACATGTTCGGTGGCCGAATATTCGGTGCATCCCTACTATCAATGGATTCCATCGTGACCCATCCTGACCTCCATGGCTTGTGTTTGTGTTTCCAGATCAATCTCCGGCTGATCCTGGTCAGCGGGAAGACGAAAGAGTTCCTCTTCCTCCCCAGCGACTCGGCCGCCGACATCGCCAAGCACGTCTACGAGAACTGGCCAATGGGTGAGTAGCTTAACCCCCATGTGACCTGTTTCTCAGAACTGGTCAATGAGTGAGCGGCGTAACCCCCATGTGACCTGTTACTCAGAACTGACCAATGGGTGAGCGGCGTAACCCCCATGTGACCTGTTTCTCAGAACTGGCCAATGAGTGAGCGGCGTAACCCCCATGTGACCTGTTTCTCAGAACTGGCCAATGAGTGAGCAGCGTAACCCCCATGTGACCTGTGCCTCAGCCAAGGTGGTGTCCTGTATGGCCTATGTAGTGGACTACAGGGTGTTCCACTCACAGCCTCAAGGTTGTGGGTTTGATCGCCGAGGTCTGCCCCAGTACCCTTAGGCATCCTTGAAGGTCCTTCCGCTCTGAATGAAAAGCGTGTATTGAGGACACTACCCTGTTTGTCACGGTATGGATGTTTGCGGCTGCTAAATAACTAAATCGTAAATAGTAGTCTCTCGAAGAGTCGCGGGGTTGGTTCTGAGTCACTTCCGCCGTGCTCACAGGCAAGAGACGTGCGCGGCACGCTGATGAATAACTAGATGTTGTTTCACAACACAACTGTGATTCATAACGTGACCTTGTGGGTTTGTTCAGCCTACTGACTACTGGAACACGGGCACTCCTCCACTCCTCGGCCAAAGCCAAACCATCACCGTTGAGGTGTTTCTATGTGGGTGGGGGGCGTCGACAGAGCATTGATTGCACTGCTAAAGATGTGCTCATTCCCTCTGTTGTTTTGTCTTAGTCGTAGTCTGTCCATTCAGGACTGACGGCTCAGAGTGGTCAGCCCTGTCTGAGGCCCTTGAGGGGACTCTGGAGCCCGGAGCCTAGTGACATGGTGACATTCCATCAGAGTGTCCACTGTGTGTGCGCTGCTAACAATGCAACAACACAGTCACACAACCGGAGCGCTGCCGGGGAAGCAGGAACCCTCTGTGGGGGATGTGGAACGACTGAGCCAATTACTAGTGCTTGGAACGGCTTCCCTTCTGGTTTGGCGCAGACAACCACGCGCACACACACACACACACACACACACACACACACACACACACACACACACACACACACACACACTCACAGGGGATGGATATCCACTCGGTTTCAGGGAGGGGAACCAGGGTTTCTCGAGGCCAGGAGTCTCCTTGGCAGAGGACCCCCTGATTTCCATTGAATGCTCCGGGAGTTGGAGAATCCCGGAGCGCTGGCTATCGGCAGCAGACGGGAACGTGGGAAGACAGTGGAATACAGATGTGGGCTGAGACTCACATCTGGAGACCAGGCCCCTCCGAATTCCCTGATCTCTCGCTCTCACCCATTGTCTGTGTCTCTCCCTTTGTCGGTCTCTCTCTTTGTCTCTCGCTCAGTCTCACTGTCTCTTTGTCATTCTCTCTCTCTCTCTCCTTCTCTTTCTCTCCCTT
>NC_044054.1:30142074-30292074 GCF_902167405.1 Gadus morhua
ATAAATAATCTTTTCAAACCAATTGTAAATAGCACTAATGCTCCCTTCCCCCTTCCAAACTTCAAGTGGAATACATCTGTAAACTAAATAAAAAAATACTATTGAAGCCTTTGTGGTCATTAATTATCTGAAGAGTGTGATCGGTTAAGAAATCAAATGACTCTATGGGCCGTTTTGGGCAGAGATAATAACTAAAGTAAAAGAGACGATTTGTGTTCTCATAAGGAAGTAATTACTATGGTTTTGCGGTTGAATTGCCATAGTTCATTTACGAAACTTCAATCCAAAGCTCTTTAGAGTTAATACAGATTCAAGGCAAAACGAATAGGGAGTTTCTGCTAAAAAAAATACTTTCAAACCCAGTAGCCACCACATTTCCCTTGCACAAAACAGGTATTGTAGGCTTGGTTACAATCAGTTTCCTCCAGGGCCTCATGTCACCTGCTTGGTTAACATGAGGCACAATACACGAACACCCCACAATCACACCCTTCAAAACCACCTTTTGATCATTTCAGACGGGAACGTCAGCACAGACACCATGTTTTAGTATTCCTTTCAACACCATTTTGTTTTCATACATAAACATCCAACCTTACTAATGCCATCCTGATATAACTCAGGCAAAAACTTGCTTCTAGATCAGTTGGACGATTCCTCATCAAATATTTGGGTCAAATCCCCAGGGATCGTCCATGTGATCTTTTGTGTATCCGCCGTTTTCTTTGTGGGTTAACCTGCCGTTGAAACGTGTGCCCCTTGACAGTCAGAACATAATGTAAGCCAACAGTGCCCTCATGTGGCTGAAACCCACGTGGCAAGCAAGTCACCAGTCCTACGGGACTTTAATGGTACATTGATCATCAATAAAACATAAATATGAATAAACGTAAATAACATGTATTTATTACAAACCATAACATGGAGGCATGCGCCATAATGAGTGGTTACCACACAGGTGAATTGAATTTGTACTCATATCAGGTGAACAATTCTAATGTATGAGGTTGTAATGCAGTGCTATACGGGATCTCTTTTGACATGGTGTTGTGCTGATATGAGAAGCTTTTCATAACGATATTCCGGAGCCTCACTGATGTCCTAGAACAATCTTATAAAAAGAATATAGGCCTACTGTATTCCCCCTGGCTTAACATATGATAAGGAAAATAAATATTGCAAAACTGTCAACAGACCCGGGCCAGTCTTGTGACCACATGGATCACGAGAACATTTGTAAAACCTTATCAGCCTCTGGCTACCAGGACTGTTTATTTCTAGGTTGGTGGGGACTTAGTGGGCAAGTCAACACTGGAAGGGAGTCAGAGAGGATGTCCTATTTCAGGACAGTAGGACAGTGTTTTCACAGCTGTTGGACTTTGTGTGTCAGATGAGATCTCATCTGTAGCTATGTAAAACCCTACTGCGATCTCTTTTTGCATTTTCGTTGCCCATGGATGTGTTAATTAACCCTCACAGCAAGAGTGCCGGCAGCGCAGGAATGATTCCACAGGATTCATGTGCGTTGTTGAAAATAATTGCAGAAGTTATCTGCCAGGTTTAGTAAACCTCAGCAGAGTGGGAGGAGACGGAGCCTGAAACCAAAGGGCTGGATTAGGTGACAGGAAGGGGATATTCACAGTCACTAGATAGCCTAAGTGGGTTGTCTGGGCCTCCATATCATGACTATAATTTGTTATTTGTTTTAACTTAAAACTTTACTGTGCGTGGTGTATTGCATTAAGCAAATATACGGTAAGGGAATACACATGATAGGAATCAGAACATACACACTTAAAAACACAGGTGAACCTTTGTAATATGACGAACCCTGAGATCCTGAGCGATCCTGGGGCGACATCTAGTGGACATTGGACATCACAACAATTACAACGGGGACTATGCTGTTGCAAAACTCGGGTCTCGGGCCATTGTGGAAAAAGCAGGTGGTGTGTACAGCTTTGCTCCTCTAGGGGCACCCTTGCATGCTCTAGCCCAGGGGTCTTCAACGTTTTCCAGGCCTATTTAAAGACATTTCGATTTGTGAAAAAAATTGCGGGGGGAATATAAAAGAATTGTCTAATCAACCAAAACTTCCGCGACCCCCCTGCAGTACCTCCGCGGACCCCCTGTTGAAGACCTCTGCTCTAGCCCTAGCAGGGTTGGGTTATCACAGTTTGGTAGGTAGGTTAAATATTGACATTGTTTGGGCTCGGCAATGTCCGATATGGTTAGCTTTTGTGTTAGCCACCTTGGGCTAGAGCGTCATCATTCTAGAATGTCCTCACGCTCGAGCCTCAACAGAAGTCAATGAGACCAACAGAAAATATACGAAGTGGGTTTAAAATTAAACAAGTGAAAAAAGTGTAAATTACCTCAAAAATCTTTATGAGATAATTGAAGATCAAAGTGTGTTGATTTGTTAAAATTTTTAAGGTTAACGGTTAAAAAACTGAACAAGTCGCAAAGTCTAACGTGTAGTTGAGGTTTCAGAGCAGTGGCGAAAATATCGACGGTGCAACAGGGGGCCCAGACGGCGTCAGGGGCCCATGGAGGAAGAAAAAAACAAAAAATCGCCTAGGGCGGCAAATGTGTCGGGGGCGCCCTCTGGTGGGGTGGCGCCCTTAATTAATTAACTAAATTATACGAAACCCTCACTGTAGTAAGCAGGACTCGGAAGCCCTGGTCAAGGGGCACAAAATAAATATGTGCACCAGGGAATATCACCACGATGTTACGCCGCTGTGTCAGAGAATAGGAGTTTGACTTCCCATTGACCTCTATCTACAAATGTGTACAGACAAACTTTGTGAGTGGTAGATGTGTTATTGATCATGAGACATTAACAACCTTTTCACTGTGTCTCACACTCTGAAACCTGTCAGCTGAGACCATAGGTTGACTCTATAATTGACCACTTTATGCTCACATTTTACTGATCTTAATGTACTCTGGACATTTAGAGTGGTTTACAAATCCTTCTAACGTCATCTGGCCTGAGCTTATTCGTCAAATGTGTCCCTTTGTTGATGGCGTTGAGTCATCTTTGTAATCTTGCTGGAATGGTGACTCTGATCTTCCCTGCAAACCCAATTTGGCCACTCATAGAGGCTGACTTGAAGTATAGGATAGGCATTGCAGATCTAACGCTGTGAGTGACTGAATCACATTGCAAATCTGCTGTTCATTTCCAATAGAGACACCTGACACCTGTCTGAACACCTGACAGATGGCCAGGGAGCAAATGAGGCCTCTTATTCACTTACTCTCAGTGAGCTGATAACAGAAAGACTCGAGGGGAAACACTGGTTTGGGGAGCAGTCTACACTTACACAACTGAGGGTGTGCTGGGGACTGGCGTCCCGGGGCCTGATACGTCTCAGAAAAGGCCTCCGTTTGGGAGGCACAGTACAGGGAGACATGACAGCAACATCACAGAAATGGGCAGTGTAATTCCCACTGGTTTAATTTAAAGAGGGATTTGAATGAATTTGTTTAAACTTGGTGTATTTTTAAACATTGTAGTCACATTGATTGAATACTGAATTATATTTTCACTAACTGCACTATTTATAGCTATAATATATGACAAAGATTGTCAAGTTAATACCAGCATCAATATTATCAACATGTGCATGGTACGTTATGTTCATGTGGTGATGCTGTCTGAGGGGCTAGGTTGGGGTTCATCTGGCCTGAACACTGGGGTCGGCACCACTACTCTTGGGATGAGTGCCATGGGATCTGTAGTGACCACAGGGAGTCAGGACCTTGGTTGTTTTCACCGGGAAGACAGGAATAAAGCCTAAAGGGAACTAGGATATACCTTGGAATGAAGCCTAAAGGGAACTAGGATAGACCTTACAGATTTAAGATCAGTGTCCTAACTGCTTCTTGTTTACTTTAGCCTATTCCACACAGGTACACAGTCTTAACCTGCAAAGTTCTGGAAGATTTCCTGCATAGGTCATGTTTGAATGCGAACAGGGATCGATGTTTCTGTAAATTAGCACGAGCTCCACATTGAGCGAACGAACCAATCACAAGACTGCTGAGGACGTATTTTAAATTGCCGACTGTTTATGAAATCGAGCAGATGTTAATGCGTGGGCGCCGGTTTCTGTGTGCCACAAAGGATCCCGGGAGGATTCACACCATGGGTAGATGGACCTTTGGCGCACTCCTGGGTCCTTTGCGGCAGTGACACTATACGGGGTCTATTGAACTCCACATCGGTGACGGTGGAGTTGGAGAACATTGAAACCGTCACTGAGAAGCCCATGGAGGTCGGTTAGGTGGAGGGTCAAAATAAAAACAACTCTCGGGGTTTTGCGCTGTAAGAGGCATGAGAGTTGCATACTGCTTAATCTAGGCTCCCTTCTGGTAAATCCCTTGCTGCTCACAAAAATATATATTATAATCCCCATATTTTGGCATCGCTGTTCAATGTATGTGAGTGGATGCAAGAGTGAAATGTGCCTGAAAGTAGCTGAATGTGTGAATAGTGTTAATCACTAGTGGTGCCTGTAATTTTGTACCAGTAAGTTAAGGGAACAATGCCTGAAAGGGGCTTGGAGACACATGTGTGTCCCTAAAGGAGCCTGAATATGCGCAACATGCAAGTACTCAGACTGGGACTGAACATTGACCTGGGACTTTGAAACAGACCGGTCCATCAACCATATCATTCATAAATACATATTTGTACATAAGAATTAACCTGGAGCTACCACATGGGTAATCTGGGCCCAGGGTACCCTTAGCAGGAAAGGGCCCTCCGGCGTTGGGTGGAAAAGAAAAAGGGCTCCACAGAAATACGACACAAAACTTATATCCCAAATTGTTCCCCTCCTAAGTAGCCTAGTGGGTAACCAAGTAGTATACTATATTTTCCTGACAAGATATTCGGTAGGTGTGTTGTTGAATCCCTCTTTGATATGTAATTTTATTTAAAAGTATTTAGATCTGGTTTCCCATCTCTTTAAGTTGAATTTGTTGCATGGTACAACAAATATTTTTGTTGAATTCAGTAGATTAACAGGTTGATTTGAGATAGAGAGCCACCCTAAAGTATGCATTATGCAATCTGAATGTTTAGTAATATCTTTTTATCTTTTTATTATGTATGCAGTACTATATTCCATTGTTACTGGCTGTAGTCCACTATGGCAACAGGCAATTGTGGAGTGTTTATCTGGTTTAAGCAGCCTCACCTGGCCTGAGTCTGAACGATTAGACTCTGACACTGACGGCGAGCGAGGCTGCACACCCACATTGTGCATTGAGCAATCTATGTTCACAGGTTAAGCCGGCCATCCCCAGACACACTCAGGATCGCTCCAACATTTTGGCATGGATCACCTGCTTGATTTACAATTGTCATTCAAACGCTGCATTAAACAGGTTTTAAAACCACCTCCCAGTACCCTGGTATCAAAGGAGCGGAGCCCAGTTAAAACCACCTGGGCGGTGTGTAGTATTGACCTTGCTTCAGAAATAAATAACATTTCTTCAAATAAAGAAAAGGTTTGAGTTGGTTGCATAGATAGCCAGAATAGATATTACAATTTTCTGAACCAAAATGTATCACATTCCAAATGTGAACAAATACTTTGACATGATTTGGAAAGGAATAAAAAACTGGTTCAAATGGGTTTTGATTTTATTATTTAGATTGTGAAAGATGGTTAATCTCGTGCGCGTTTGAGAAAGAATTAAGATTCATTGTTTATTTTCTCAGTTCACTTTCTTCATCTTTTACGCATATATACAAATGAAGAACGGAAGTCATTGAAGCAGAAAGATAGACATAGCTTTTTCACGATGACAAGTAGTGCTTGTGACTTTCATAAGCACTACTGAGGTTACAAACATTAGCCCTTGAATGGTAAGACTGGATTTCTCCTAAGTACCCGTAAGACAGCGCCCCTGATCTCTTTGTTCTGCAGACAGTAGACGGAGGGGTTAATGAGGGATGGCACTAGCGTAGAGATGATCAGCAAAGCGTTTCTCTCTGTTAAGTTCAGCCTAACTCCCACTCTGGTTAACAGTACTGATACCAGCTTCGGAGCATAGTAACAAACAACAGGGATGAAATGGCTGATGACAGTGCGGAACGTGCGCCCTCCTTTCTCCGTGCTTGGGAGCCTCAGCACAGTAAAGACAAGTTTCCCATAGGAAAGTAAGATCAATGGCAACTGCCCAGCGATTAGCCACAGAGCAATTATACTGGGCACGAACCAATACGGTGCTGGATCCACACAGGCTGCCCTGATGAACGCTGCATAGTCACAGAAAATGTATTTGATCACAGGCTGACAGTGAGGCAGCTGATCTGCAATGTAAGCCAATTTGCCAATGCAGGCAATACCCAAAAGCCAGGACACCACAACCAATAGGAACACTCGCTGGTTGGTCAGGATGGTGGCATAGCGTAAAGGCTTACTGATGGCCACAGTGCGGTCCAGCGCCATCAGAGAGAGGGCCAGACACTGTGTGATATCTCCTAGGTGGTAGATGAAGACGCGGGACAGGCAAGAGTTGTAGGAGACGGTTTTGTCCCCGGCCAGCAGAACAGAGATCATGGTGGTACTGGCGCTGGTGGAGAACATGATGTCCACCAGAGCCAGGTTACAGATCAGCAGGTACATGGGGCGGTGCAGACGCCTGTCTGTGGAGATGACGCAGATGTTGGTGGTGGAGCCGAGGAGGGCCAGGCAGTAGGCCAGCAGGATCACAGTGCCCATCAGCTTGTGGTAGGGTAGGTGGTCGAAGCCTGTGATGGTGAACTCCACCACGTTCTGCCCTGAGAAGTTCACTAACGACATCCTCACGCAAGGGAACCTCGCTTGACGTGTTAAAGCCTGATTACAGTCATGAAATGATGATGCTGGACTGGAAGTTTGGTTCTAAGAAGTGTGCATTATAAAGGTGAGGTTCAGAAGCCGCAGCCTATGGGATGCATGGCAGGTGAGTCACGTGTTGTGGTCAAGTAGTTATTCTTTCCTCTGTGCAGAGGAAAGTCATATAGTCTAGTTTATTAAACCTCTGGTCGTCTCGCATGCTAATGCAGATGTCTCAACTGCAATAAATAATATATTTTCATTGCTGAAGTGTTAAGATTAGATTGAACCGTACAAAATGCAATTTTTGGGTGCTCATTCCATTAACACTAACTCCTGTCAACATAATATATCTTGTCAAAATACTTTTGCAACATCAGTGAAGGTCGAGTTCAGCAGGTCCCGCCAGACCTAATTAAATGGTACCCTGTGGTCTTTAGGGACGTGAACCACACAAAACAAACACATGCTACGTTATGTTCATCTGGAGATGCTGGCTGAGGGGCCAGGTTGGGGTTCATCTAGCCTGGACACAAGGGTCAGCACCACTACTCTTGGGATGAGTGCCATGGGATCTGTAGTGCCCACAGGGAGTCAGGATCCCTCTTGTTTTCATCGGGAAGGCAGGAATAAAGCCTAGAGGGAACTAGGATATACCTTACAGATTTAGGATCACAGTGTCCTAGCTGCTGCTTGTTTCCTTCAGGCCCTTTCCATGCCATTTCCTGCATGAGGTCAAACGTGAATGGGAACAGGGATAGATATTCCTGGAAATCTGCACGGACTGTTTGTTAACTCGCCCCATATATACCTTATCTCCAGCTTTTGGCTTTGCCAAGCCATGTGTGAACGTGAGCTGCTGAAAGCATGTGTGAATAGTATAAATCACTAGCGGTGCCTGGAATGTTATCCCAGTAATATACTGAGAACTATGCGTGAGAGGAGCTTAGAGACACATGTGTGTCCCTAAAGGAATCCGAACACCTGCAATATGCCCAGTGAGCTAATGAGGCCTCTTATTTATTTACTGACAATAAGCTGATAACAGAGGGACTCGAGGGGAAACAGTGGTTTGGATAAGAGTTACAGTAACACAGCTGATGGTGAACTGACGTCTCGATCGGCTTAGCTCAGGAGTTAGAGCAGTTGTCTTGTAACTGAAAGGTTGCTAGTTCAATCCTAGCTGAGTGTTGATGTGTCCCTGAGGAAGACACTTAACCCTAACTGCTCCTGACGAGCTGGCGGTCGCCTTGCATGGTTGACTTTGCCGTTGGTGTGTCAATATGTGTATTAAACGATGTAAGTCGCTTTGAATAAAAGCGTCTGCTAAATGCCCTAATTGTAAATTGACTCGAGGGGAAACGGTGGTTTGGATAAGAGTAACAGTAACACAGCTGATGGTGAACTGAGGACTTGATGCTCTGTGGCCTCAATTTATCTCAAATAAGGCCTCAGTCTTGAAGGCAGAGTCAGGATCGGACTGGGACTGAACATCGGCCTGGGACTTTGAAACAGACCCACCACCACACATACCATTTCTAAATATATAGATTTACGTAAACATTAAAGCTTGGAGTCGGTGCTTCTATCCGGACATTGTAATGCTGCACCCCTACAGATTGCCTACAATAACTCTATCCTGTATTACTGGACTGTAATGTAGTGGACTCCCCATCAGTAAGGATTTATGGTCCCTCTACGAAACAGGGAGCAAGGCGATTCAAAGCAAAGGCGGCTGCTGCAAACCTGGAGCTACCATATGGGTAATCTGGGCCCAGGGGCCCCTTTACATGAAAGAGGTCTCCGGCGTTTTGAGGAAAATAATATTTTTTTCCTCCTGACTAAGCGGGTAACCAAGTGTTATCCTTCCGATATTTTCCAGACAAGATATTCGGTAGATGTGTCGTTGAAACATCCCTCTTTGATATGTTATGTTATTTTAAGTTTTTAGATCTGGTTGACCATCTCTTTTAATTGTATTTGTTGCATGTGGCGTACAGTGGCTTAGCGTAGTTCTGCTAGGCCCCGGTGCAAGTCTTGCACTGGGCCCATTATGTTCCAAACCTTGAGGCTGGAGGGCGATCTCTGGTTGAGCAGTTGTTGATAGTGTGGGTTTGTTGGAGCTGGAGCAAGAGGGCATTGAGATAGTGGCAGTAGCCTCCAGGGCCAAGTTTCATGATAACAGTGGATCCATACTGTATTAAGGGCCCACTAGCACCTATATATAAGCATCCCTCCCACATCAAAGTCTCTCCAACCCTCTCTTCTTTCAAATCTGCCCTCAAAACATACCTTTTCACACTAGCCTTCCCCACCTAACTCCCACCTTATTCTTCAAGTTTAACCTCTGTTTTTCTTTTATTCCTAGTCTGTCTTACATAGTTTTGATAGGCCAATATGTAAAGCGTCTTAGAGTACCATATTAAGCGCTATATAAATTTCATTTATTATTATTATTATCCATAAAGAAGCATGCCAAGGGAACTTTAAGAAATTTAATTAATTTGTTTCAACAAAGAAAATGTGTGAGTTAGTTTCATTATTAGCCAGAATAAATATAACAATTTTCAGAACAAAAAATGAATGAAAAAAAGGAAAACAATAAAAAAACATTTCAATTGGGTTTTGATTTTATTATTTAGATTGTGAAATATGGTTAATCTCTGTAAACAGTTTGAGAAAGATAAAAAATGCACTGTTTTGTCCGATCACTTTCTTCATCTTTTACATACATATATACAAATGAAGAACAGAAGTAGAAGACGAAGAAACAGAAAGACACACCAGACATTCAAGCTTTTTCAAACATCAGGCAATATTTGGTAAAGCACTACTGAGGTTGCACACATTAGTCCTTGGATGGTAAGACCGGATTTCTCCTAAATATGCGTAAGACAGCGCCTCTGATCTCTTTGTTCTGCAGACAGTAGACGGAGGGGTTAATGAGGGATGGCACTAGCGTAGAGATGATCAGCAAAGCGTTTCTCTCTGTTAAATTCAGCGTAACTCCCACTCTGGTTAACATTACTGACACTAGCTTCGGAGCATAGAAAGAAAGGACAGGGATGAAATGGCTGATGACAGTGCGGAACGTGCGCCCTCCTTTCTCCGTGCTTGGGAGCCTCAGCACAGTAAAGACAAGTTTCCCATAGGAAAGTAAGATCAATGGAAATTGCCCAGCGAATAGCCACAGACCAATTAAACTGGGCACGAACCAATACGGTTCTGGATCCACACAGGCTGCCCTGATGATCGCTGCATAGTCACAGAAAACGTATTTGATCACAGGCTGACAGTACGGCAGCTGATCTGCAGTGTAAACCAATTTGCCCATGCAACCGATCCCCAAAAGCCAGGATACCACAATCAATAGGAACACTCGCTGGTTGGTCAGGATGGTGGCATAGCGTAAGGGCTCGCTGATGGCCACAGCGCGGTCCAGTGCCATCAGAGAGAGGGCCAGACACTGTGTGATGTCTCCTAGGTGGTAGATGAAGACGCGGGACAGGCAGGAGTTGTAGGAGACGGTTTTGTCCCCGGCCAGCAGAACAGAGATCATGGTGGTACTGGCGCCGGTGGTGAACATGATGTCCACCAGAGCCAGGTTACAGATCAGCAGGTACATGGGGCGGTGCAGACTCCTGTCTGTGGAGATGACGCAGATGTTGGTTGTGGAGCAGAAGAGGGCCAGGCAGTAGGCCAGCAGGATCACAGTGCCCATCAGCTTGTGGGGGTAGGGTAGATGGTCGAAGCCTGTGATGGTGAACTCTGCCACGTTCTGCCCTGAGAAGTTCACTAAAGACATCCTCACGCAAGGGAACCTCCCTTGATGCGTTAAAGCCGGAGCACAGTCATGAAATGATGATGCTAGACTGGAAGTTTGGTTCTAAGAAGTGTGCATTATCAAGGTGAGGTTCAGAAGCCGCAGCCTATGGGATGCATGGCAGGGTGAGTCACGTGTTTTGGTCAAGTAGTTATTCTTTCCTCTGTGCAGAGGAAAGTCATATAGTCTAGTTTATTAAACCTCTGGTCATCTCGCATGGTAATGCAGATGTCTCAACTGCAATAAATAATATATTTTCATTGCTGAATCCAAACAAGTGTTAAGATTAGATTGAACCGTACAAAATGCAATTTTTGGTTGCTCATTCCATTAACACTAACTCCTGTCAATACAACATCAGGGATGTCAAAATAGTTTTGCAACATCAGTGAAGGTCGAGTTCAGCAGGTCCCGCCAGACCTAATTAAATGGTACCCTGTGGTCTTTAGGGACGTGAACCACACAAAACAAACACATGTTACGCTATGTTCATGTGGTGATGCTGGCTGAGGGGCCAGGTTGGGGTTCATCTAGCCTGGACACAAGGGTCAGCAACACTACTCTTGGGATGAGTGCCATGGGATCTGTAGTGACCACAGGGAGTCAGGATCCCTCTTGTTTTCATCGGGAAGGCAGGAATAAAGCCTAGAGGGAACTAGGATATACCTTACAGATTTAGGATCACAGTGTCCTAGCTGCTGCTTGTTTCCTTCAGGCCCTTTCCATGCCATTTCCTGCATGAGGTCAAACGTGAATGGGAACAGGGATAGATATTCCTGGAAATCTGCACGTACTGTTTGTTAACTCGCCCCATATATATATATAACTTATCTCCACAGGGCTCAACAATAAGGATTGCCCGACGTCCCGGGGCAAGTAAAACGCCACCTCGGGCAAAGAACTATGACAACCCGCTTGCCCGTTCGGGCAAGTGGAGGACTCGAAGCAAAAATAAATAAATTAATTAATCTGAACTTTTTTTTTTACAATAATCGATAAAGTTATTATTTTGCCCCCTCCCCTTGCCCTCGTTGGATAATGCTTGTAATGCTTGGTGTACTATTTGATTTTATTTGAATGTGGCTTCGGCCAATCAAAATCGAGATCGCGAGACTCCCGGCGGGTAGCAGGCACGCCGCAATCAGTTAAGAACTAGGAGATGGCTGCGTGCAAACTTTTCAAGCATCCTGGAAGAAGGAGTTCCCTTGGGTTATACTCAAGGATGTGGAGGAATCACCAACTATGTTCTGCAAGGTTTGCCTTAAGTTCCTGTCACCGGAGGATAAAAGCAGTTCGTTTTTTAAAGGAACGTCATCTTTCAGAAAGCAGATGCTTGAGTGTCACGATAAGAGCAAGCATCATCTTGCTTGCATGGCAGCTAAGCGGGCTGCTGATAACCCGTCCTCCGGTGCCTTGCCGGTTCTTTTTACTAAACAGAACGCGGAGGCAAATGTGGTTATCACAAAGCTGATAATATAAAGATAAAATATAACAATTTACCTGAATCTTTGTCGTTATTTGATAACCACTAATAAAAAAAAGAAAATATGTTTGGGGCCAGTGAAAATTGATTTCGGGCAGGTAGAATTCAGACTCACTGGCCCGACTGGGCAAGTGGAAAAAAACCTTAGCGTTGAGCCCTGACTCCGTCTTATGGCTTTGCCAAGTGATGTGTGAACGTGAGCTGCTGAAAGCATGTGTGAATAGTTTAAATCACTAGCGGCGCCTGACATGTTATCCCAGTAATATACTGAGAACTATGCTTGAGAGGAGCTTAGAGACACATTTGTGTCCCTATAGGAATCTGAACACCTGCAATATGTCCAGTGAGCTAATGAGGCCTCTTATTAATTGACTGACAATAAGCTGATAACAGAGGGACTCGAGGGGAAACTGTGGTTTGGATAAGAGTTCCATTGACACAGCTAATGGGGAACTGAGGACTCGATGCTCTGTGGCCTCAATTTGTCTCAAATAAGGCCTCAGTCTTGAAGGCAGAGTCAGGATCGGACTGGGACTTAACATCGGCCCGGGACTTTGAAACTGACCCACTGCCACACATACCATTTCTAAATATATAGATTTACATAAACATTAAAGCTTGGAGTCGGTGCTTCTATCTGGACATTGTAATGCTGCACCCCTACAGATTGCCTACAATAACTCTATCCTGTATTACTGGACTGTAATGTAGTCCAGTAGATTTCCCAGCAGGCCATGTTCTTTGGTAAATGTTGAGAATTAAACAAAATATTGTGATTTTTATTTATATTTACGGTCAAAGTATCATTACTGAAATCCCTAATACATAGACTAAAGAAAAGGAGGAGAAAATATATGAGGTGGGGGGGGGGGGGGTGGTTAGAAACCACCATGACTGTTGTATGAAATAGTGGAGCAATGTAAATATTAGCCAGCTCTCATGCAAATTCATGACTAGACTTAGCACACGTGAATTCAGACCGTTCTCTTGTTGTGGAGGTTTATTATTATGCTCTGTGAGTTTACGCAAGGCAGGCCCCCATTGTGCTTCGCCGGAGGCACTGCCCCAGCTACACCCCTGGCGGCGTGGCCAGGGCAGTCGACCGGACACCTGGGGTGTCACCCGACTCTCCAAAATAACAGTCCCACAATGAGCCAAGACACTGAGGACCCAGTTAAGAACAACACAAGGATTTTTGCAAAAGGTTTTCATTCCAATTAAAACCTGGGATTATAACAAGGAAATCTTAATTATGTATCTGTTTTGATTTTGTTCATGCACATTTTCATAAACATTAGATTAATTGAGGGTGTGAAGCACTTAGATTTTGTAGCTCTGAGATTGTATATTATATTCCATGGTTGGAGTCTACTATGGCAACAGGTAATTGTGGAGTGTTTGTGGATGACGGCTGGTTTAAGCAGCCTCACCTGGCCCAAATCAGACGGACTAGACTCTGGCATGCTCATTTACAGTTGTCGTTCAACTTTGCTATAAACTGGTTTCAACACCACCACAAGTGACATGGTCTCGGTGGAGCTCAGTAAAAGCCACTTTGCTTAAGAAATTAATTTAAAATGTGTGAGTTGGTTTCATGATTAGCCAGAATTTTCAGAACCAAAATGTATCACATACCAAAAGTGTACATGTACTTTTTCATTATTTCGAAAGGAATAAAAAAACATTTCAAATGGGTTTTTATTTTATAATTTTGATTTTGAAAGATGGTTCATCTCTGTAAACAGTTTGAGAAAGATTAAAAATTCATTGTTTTCTCAGTTCACGTTCTTCATCCTTTACACTTAAATACAAAAGAACAGAAGTAGAAGATGAAGAAGCAGAAAGTTACACCAGACATTCAATCTTTTTCACACTGACTTCAGGAACTATTTGGTAAAGCACTACTGAGGTTACAAACATTAGTCCTTGGATGGTAAGACTGGATTTCTCCTAAGTACCCGGAAGACAGCGCCTCTGATCTCTTTGTTCTGCAGACAGTAGACGGAGGGGTTAATGAGAGGTGGCACTAGCGTAGAGATGATCTGCATAGCGTTTCTCTCTGTTAAGTACAGCCTAACTCCCACTTTGGTTAACATTACTGACACCAGCTTCGGAGCATAGAAAGAAAAAACAGGGATTAAATGGCTGATGACAGTGCGGAACGTGCGCCCTCCTTTCTCCGTGCTTGGGAGCCTCAGCACAGTAAAGACAAGTTTCCCATAGGAAAGTAAGATCAATGGCAACTGCCCAGCGATTAGCCACAGACTAATTATATCGGACACGAACCAATACAGTTCTGGATCCACACAGGCTGCCCTGATGATCGCTGCATAGTCACAGAAAACGTATTGGATCACAGGCTGACAGTACGGCAGCTGATCTGCAATGTACGCCAATTTGCCAATGCAACCGATCCCCAAAAGCCAGGACACCACAATCAATAGGAACACTCGCTGGTTGGTCAGGATGGTGGCATAGCGTAAGGGCTCGCTGATGGCCACAGTGCGGTCCAGTGCCATCAGAGAGAGGGCCAGACACTGTGTGACGTCTCCTAGGTGGTGGATGAAGACGCGGGACAGGCAAGAGTTGTAGGAGATGGTTTTGTCCCCGGCCAGCAGAACAGAGACCATGGTGGTACTGGCGCCGGTGGTGAACATGATTTCCACCAGAGCCAGGTTACAGATCAGCAGGTACATGGGGCGGTGCAGACGCCTGTCTGTGGAGATGACGCAGATGTTGGTGGTGGAGCCGAGGAGGGCCAGGCAGTAGGCCAGCAGGATCACAGTGCCCATCAGCTTGTGGTAGGGTAGGTGGTCAAAGCCTGTGATGGTGAACTCCACCACGTTCTGCCCTGAGAAGTTCACTAACGACATCCTCACGCAAGGGAACCTCCCTTGACGCGTTAAAGCCGGAGCACAGTCATGAAATTATGATGCTAGACTGGAAGTTTGGTTCTAAGAAGTGTGCATTATAAAGGTGGGGTTCAGAAGCCGCAGCCTATGGGATGCATGGCAGGTGAGTCACGTGTTTTGGTCAAGTAGTTATTCTTTCCTCTGTGCAGAGGAAAGTCATATAGTGTAGTTTATTAAACCTCTGGTCATCTCGCATGGTAATGCAGATGTCTCAACTGCAATATATAATATATTTTCATTGCTGAATCCAAACAAGTGTTAAGATTAGATTGAACCGTACAAAATGCAAATTTTGGATGCTCATTCCATTAACACTAACTCCTGTCAATATAACATCAGGGTTGTCAAAATAGTTTTGCAACATCAGTGAAGGTCGAGTTCAGCAGGTCCCGCCAGACCTAATTAAATGGTACCCTGTGGTCTTTAGGGACGTGAACCACACAAAACAAACACACGTTACGTTATGTTCATGTGGTGATGCTGGCTGAGGGGCCAGGTTGGGGTTCATCTGGCCTGGACACATGGGTCAGCACTACTACTCTTGGGATGAGTGCCATGGGATCTGTAGTGACCACAGGGAGTCAGGATCCCTCTTGTTTTCATCGGGAAGGCAGGAATAAAGCCTAGAGGGAACTAGGATATACCTTACAGATTTAGGATCACAGTGTCCTAGCTGCTGCTTGTTTCCTTCAGGCCCTTTCCATGCCATTTCCTGCATGAGGTCAAACGTGAATGGGAACAGGGATAGATATTCCTGGAAATCTGCACGGACTGTTTGTTAACTCGCCCCATATATACCTTATCTCCAGCTTTTGGCTTTGCCAAACCATGTGTGAACGTGAGCTGCTGAAAGCATGTGTGAATAGTATAAATCACTAGCAGTGCCTGAAATGTTATCCCAGTAATATACTGAGAACTATGCGTGAGAGGAGCTTAGAGACACATGTGTGTCCCTAAAGGAATCCGAACACCTGCAATATGCCCAGTGAGCTAATGAGGCCTCTTATTTATTTACTGACAATGAGCTGATAACAGAGGGACTCGAGGGGAAACAGTGGTTTGGATAAGAGTTACAGTAACAAAGCTGATGGTGAACTGATGTCTCGATCGGCTTAGCTCAGGAGTTAGAGCAGTTGTCTTGTAACTGAAAGGTTGCTAGTTCAATCCTAGCTGAGTGTTGATGTGTCCCTGAGGAAGACACTTAACCCTAACTGCTCCTGATGAGCTGGCGGTCGCCTTGCATGGTTGACTTTGCCGTTGGTGTGTCAATGTGTGTATTAAACGATGTAAGTCGCTTTGAATAAAAGCGTCTGCTAAATGCCCTAATTGTAAATTGACTCGAGGGGAAACGGTGGTTTGGATAAGAGTAACAGTAACACAGCTGATGGTGAACTGAGGACTTGATGCTCTGTGGCCTCAATTTATCTCAAATAAGGCCTCAGTCTTGAAGGCAGAGTCAGGATCGGACTGGGACTGAACATCGGTTCAGTCGGGACTTTGAAACAGACCCACCACCACACATACCATTTCTAAATAAATAGATTTACGTAAACATTAAAGCTTGGAGTCGGTGCTTCTATCCGGACATTGTAATGCTGCACCCCTACAGATTGCCTACAATAACTCTATCCTGTATTACTGGACTGTAATTTAGTGGACTCCCTATCAGTAAGGATTTATGGTCCCTCTACGAAACAGGGAGCAAGGCGATTCAAAGCAAAGGCGGCTGCTGCAAACCTGGAGCTACCACATGGGTAATCTGGGCCCAGGGGCCCCTTAACATGAAAGAGGGCTCCGGCGTTTTGAGGAAAATAATATTTTTTTCCTCCTGACTAAGCGGGTAACCAAGTGTTATCCTTCCGATATTTTCCAGACAAGATATTCGGTAGATGTGTCGTTGAAACATCCCTCTTTGATATGTTATGTTATTTTAAGTTTTTAGATCTGGTTGTCCATCTCTTTAAATTGTATTTGTTGCATGTGGCGTACAGTGGCTAAGCGTAGTTCTGCTAGGCCCCTGTGCAAGTCTTGCACTGGGCCCATTATGTTCCAAACCTTGAGGCTGGAGGGCGATCTCTGGTTGAGCAGTTGTTGATAGAGTGGGTTTGTTGGAGCTGGAGCAAGAGGGCATTGAGATAGTGGCAGTAGCCTCCAGGGCCAAGTTTCATGATAACAGTGGATCCATACTGTATTAAGGGCCCACTAGCACCTATATATAAGCATCCATAAAGAAGCATGCCAAGGGAACTTCAAGAAATTAAATTAATGTGTTTCAACAAAGAAAATGTGTGAGTTAGTTTCATTATTAGCCAGAATAAATATAACAATTTTCAGAACAAAAAATGAATGAAAAAAAGGAAAACAATAAAAAACATTTCAATTGGGTTTTGATTTTATTATTTAGATTGTGAAATATGGTTAATCTCTGTTAACAGTTTGAGAAAGATAAAAAATGCACTGTTTTGTCCGATCATTTTCTTCATCTTTTACATACATATATACAAATGAAGAACAGAAGTAGAAGACGAAGAAGCAGAAAGACACACCAGACATTCAAGCTTTTTCAAACATCAGGCAACATTTGGTAAAGCACTACTGAGGTTGCACACATTAGTCCTTGGAAGGTAAGTCCGGATTTCTCCTAAATATGCGTAAGACAGCGCCTCTGATCTCTTTGTTCTGCAGACAGTAGACGGAGGGGTTAATGAGGGATGGCACTAGCGTAGAGATGATCAGCAAAGCGTTTCTCTCTGTTAAGTTCAGCCTAACTCCCACTCTGGTTAACAGTATTGACACCAGCTTCGGAGCATAGAAAGAAACGACAGGGATGAAATGGCTGATGACAGTGCGGAACGTGCGCCCTCCTTTCTCCGTGCTTGGGAGCCTCAGCACAGTAAAGACAAGTTTCCCATAGGAAAGTAAGATCAATGGAAATTGCCCAGCGAATAGCCACAGACCAATTAAACTGGGCACGAACCAGTACGGTTCTGGATCCACACAGGCTGCCCTGATGATCGCTGCATAGTCACAGAAAACGTATTTGATCACAGGCTGACAGTACGGCAGCTGATCTGCAATGTAAGCCAACTTGCCAATGCAGCCAATACCCAAAAGCCAGGACACCACAATCAATAGGAACACTCGCTGGTTGGTCAGGATGGTGGCATAGCGTAAGGGCTCGCTGATGGCCACAGTGCGGTCCAGTGCCATCAGAGAGAGGGCCAGACACTGTGTGACGTCTCCTAGGTGGTAGATAAAGACGCGGGACAGGCAGGAGTGGTAGGAGACGGTTTTGTCCCCGGCCAGCAGAACAGAGATCATGGTGGTACTGGCACCGGTGGTGAACATGATGTCCACCAGAGCCAGGTTACAGATCAGCAGGTACATGGGGCGGTGCAGATGCCTGTCTGCGGAGATGATGCAGATGTTGGTGGTCGAGCCGAGGAGGGCCAGGCAGTAGGCCAGCAGGATCACAGTGCCCATCAGCTTGTGGTAGGGTAGGTGGTCAAAGCCTGTGATGGTGAACTCCACCACGTTCTGCCCTGAGAAGTTCACTAACGACATCCTCACGCAAGGGAACCTCGCTTGACGTGTTAAAGCCTGATTACAGTCATGAAATGATGATGCTAGACTGGAAGTTTGGTTCTAAGAAGTGTGCATTATAAAGGTGAGGTTCAGAAGCCGCAGCCTATGGGATGCATGGCAGGTGAGTCACGTGTTTTGGTCAAGTAGTTATTCTTTCCTCTGTGCAGAGGAAAGTCATATAGTCTAGTTTATTAAACCTCTAGTCGTCTCGCATGCTAATGCAGATGTCTCAACTGCAATAAATAATATATTTTCATTGCTGAAGTGTTAAGATTAGATTGAACCGTACAAAATGCAATTTTTGGGTGCTCATTCCATTAACACTATTTCCTGTCAATATTACATCACGGTTGTCAAAATAGTTTTGCAACATCAGTGAAGGTCGAGTTCAGCAGGTCCCGCCAGACCTAATTAAATGGTACCCTGTGGTCTTTAGGGACGTGAACCACACAAAACAAACACATGTTACGTTATGTTCATGTGGTGATGCTGGCTGAGGGGCCAGGTTGGGGTTCATCTGGCCTGGACACAAGGGTCAGCACCACTACTCTTGGGATGAGTGCCATGGGATCTGTAGTGACCACAGGGAGTCAGGATCCCTCTTGTTTTCATCGGGAAGGCAGGAATAAAGCCAAGAGGGAACTAGGATATACCTTACAGATTTAGGATCACAGTGTCCTAGCTGCTGCTTGTTTCCTTCAGGCCCTTTCCATGCCATTTCCTGCATGAGGTCAAACGTGAATGGGAACAGGGATAGATATTCCTGGAAATCTGCACGGACTGTTTGTTAACTCGCCCCATATATACCTTATCTCCAGCTTTTGGCATTGCCAAGCCATGTGTGAACGTGAGCTGCTGAAAGCATGTGTGAATAGTTTAAATCACTAGCGGTGCCTGAAATGTTATCCCAGTAATATACTGAGAACTATGCATAAGAGGAGCTTAGAGACACATGTGTGTCCCTAGAGGAGTCTGAACACCTGCAATGTGCTCAGTGAGCTAATGAGGCCTCTTATTAATTTACTGACAATAAGCTAATAACAGAGGGACTCTAGGGGAAACAGTGGTTTGGATAATAGTTACAGTAACACAGCTGATGGTGAACTGAGTTCTTGATCGGCTTAGCTCAGGAGTTAGAGCAGTTGTCTTGTAACCGAAAGGTTGCTAGTTCAATCCTAGCTGAGTGTTGATGTGTCCCTGAGGAAGACACTTTACCCTAACTGCTGCTGACGAGCTGGCGATCGCCTTGCATGGTTGACTTTGCCGTTGGTGTGTGAATGTGTGTATTAAACGATGTAAGTCGCTTTGAATAAAAGCGTCTGCTGAATGCCCTAATTGTAAATTGACTCGAGGGGAAACAGTGGTTTGGATAAGAGTAACGGTAACACAGCTGAGGATGAACTGAGGACTTGATGCTCTGTGGCCTCAATTTGTCTCAAATAAGGCCTCAGTCTTGAAGGCAGAGACATGATCGGACTGGGACTGAACATCGGCCCGGGACTTTGAAACAGACCCACCACCACACATACCATTTCTAAATATATAGATTTACATAAACATTAAATTTTGGAGTTGGTGCTTCTATCCGGACATTGTAATGCTGCACCCCTACAGATTGCCTACAATAACTTTATCCTGTATTACTGGACTGTAATGTAGTGGACTCCCCATCAGTAAGGATTTATGATCCCTCTACGAAAAAGGGAGCAAGGCGATTCAAAGCAAAGGCGGCTGCTGCAAACCTGGAGCTACCATATGGGTAATCTGGGCCCAGGGGCCCCTTAACATGAAAGAGGCCTCCGGCGTTTTGAGGAAAATAATATTTCTTTCCTCCTGACTAAGCGGGTAACCAAGCGTTATCCTTCCGATATTTTCCAGACAAGATATTCGGTAGATGTGTCGTTGAAACATCCCTCTTTGATATGTTATGTTATATTAAGTTTTTAGATCTGGTTGACCATCTCTTTAAATTGTATTTGTTGCATCCGGCGTACAGTGGCTTAGCGTAGTTCTGCTAGGCCCTGGTGCAAATCTTGCACTGGGCCCATTATGTTCCAAACCTTGAGGCTGGAGGGCGATCTCTGGTTGAGCAGTCGTTGATAGTGTGGGTTCGATGGAGCTGGAGCAAGAGGGCATTGAGATAGTGGCAGAAGCCTCCAGGGCCAAGTTTCATGATAACCATGGATCCATACTGTATTAAGGGCCCACTAACACCTATGTATAAGCATCCATAAAGAAGCATGCCAAGGGACCTTTAAGATGTTATGTTATATTAAGTTTTTAGATCTGGTTGACCATCTCTTTAAATTGCATTTGTTGCATCCGGCGTACAGTGGCTTAGCGTAGTTCTGCTAGGCCCCGGTGCAAGTCTTGCACTGGGCCCATTATGTTCCAAACCTTGAGGCTGGAGGGCGATCTCTGGTTGAGCAGTTGTTGATAGTGTGGGTTCGGTGGAGCTGGAGCAAGAGGGCATTGAGATAGTGGCAGAAGCCTCCAGGGCCAAGTTTCATGATAACCATGGATCCATACTGTATTAAGGGCCCACTAACACCTATGTATAAGCATCCATAAAGAAGCATGCCAAGGGACCTTTAAGAAATTAAATTAATTTGTTTCAACGAAGAAAAT
The DNA here is from genome assembly GCF_902167405.1 of Gadus morhua. Classification (NCBI taxonomy): domain Eukaryota; kingdom Metazoa; phylum Chordata; class Actinopteri; order Gadiformes; family Gadidae; genus Gadus; species Gadus morhua. The sequence goes on from NC_044054.1 coordinate 30,163,348, forward strand.
TTGTGAGTTGGTTTCATTATTAGCCAGAATAAATATAACAATTTTCAGAACAAAAAATGAATGAAAAAAAGGAAAATAATAAAAGAACATTTCAATTGGTTTTTGTTTTTATTATTTAGATTGTGAAAGATGGTTAATCTCTGTAAACAGTTTGAGAAAGATTAAAAATGCACTGTTTTCTCCGATCACTTTCTTCATCTTTTACATACATATATACAAATGAAGAACAGAAGTAGAAGACAAAGAATCAGAAAGTTTTTTCTAATTCAAGCTTTTTCAAACATCATGCAATATTTGGTAAAGCACTACTGAGGTTACACACATTAGTCCTTGGATGGTTAGACCGGATTTCTCCTAAATATGCGTAAGAGAGCGCCCCTGATCTCTTTGTTCTGCAGACAGTAGACGGAGGGGTTAATGAGAGATGGCACTAGCGTAGAGATGATCAGCAAAGCGTTTCTCTCTGTTAAGTTCAGCGTAACTCCCACTCTGGTTAACAGATCTGACACCAGCTTCGGAGCATAGTAACAAACAACAGGGATGAAATGGCTGATGACAGTGCGGAACGTGCGCCCTCCTTTCTCCATGCTTGGGAGCCTCAGCACAGTAAAGACAAGTTTCCCATAGGAAAGTAAGATCAATAGCAACTGCCCAGCGATTAGCCACAGACCAATTATACTGGGCACGAACCAATACGGTTCTGGATCCACACAGGCTGCCCTGATGATCGCTGCATAGTCACAGAAAACGTATTTGATCACAGGCTGACAGTACGGCAGCTGATCTGCAGTATAAACCAATTTGCCCATGCAACCGATCCCCAAAAGCCAGGACACCACAATCAATAGGAACACTCGCTGGTTGGTCAGGATGGTGGCATAGCGTAAGGGCTCGCTGATGGCCACAGTGCGGTCCAGTGCCATCAGAGAGAGGGCCAGACACTGTGTGATGTCTCCTAGGTGGTAGATGAAGACGCGGGACAGGCAGGAGTTGTAGGACACGGTTTTGTCCCCGGCCAGAAGAACAGAGATCATGGTGGTACTGGCGCCGGTGGTGAACATGATGTCCACCAGAGCCAGGTTACAGATCAGCAGGTACATGGGGCGGTGCAGACTCCTGTCTGTGGAGATGACGCAGATGTTGGTTGTGGAGCAGAGGAGGGCCAGGCAGTAGGCCAGCAGGATCACAGTGCCCATCAGCTTGTGGTAGGGTAGATGGTCGAAGCCCGTAATGGTGAACTCTGCCACGTTCTGCCCTGAGAAGTTCACTAAAGACATCCTCACGCAAGGGAACCTCCCTTGACGCGTTAAAGCCGGAGCACAGTCATGAAATGATGATGCTAGACTGGAAGTTTGGTTCTAAGAAGTGTGCATTATAAAGGTGAGGTTCAGAAGCTGCAGCCTATGGGATGCATGGCAGGTGAGTCACGTGTTTTGGTCAAGTAGTAATTCTTTCCTCTGTGCAGAGGAAAGTCATATAGTCTTGTTTATTAAACCTCTGGTCATCTCGCATGGTAATGCAGATGTCTCAACTGCAATAAATAATATATTTTCATTGCTGAATCCAAACAAGTGTTAAGATTAGATTGAACCGTACCAAATGCAATTTTTGGTTGCTCATTCCATTAACACTAACTCCTGTCAATATAACATCAGGGTTGTCAAAATAGTTTTGCAACATCAGTGAAGGTCGAGTTCAGCAGGTCCCGCCAGACCTAATTAAATGGTACCCTGTGGTCTTTAGGGACGTGAACCACACAAAACAAACACACGTTACGTTATGTTCATGTGGTGATGCTGGCTGAGGGGCCAGGTTGGGGTTCATCTGGCCTGGACACATGGGTCAGCACCACTACTCTTGGGATGAGTGCCATGGGATCTGTAGTGACCACAGGGAGTCAGGATCCCTCTTGTTTTCATCGGGAAGGCAGGAATAAAGCCTAGAGGGAACTAGGATATACCATACAGATTTAGGATCAGTGTCCTAGCTGCTGCTTGTTTCCTTCAGGCCCTTTCCATGCCATTTCCTGCATGAGGTCAAACGTGAATGGGAACAGGGATAGATATTCCTGGAAATCTGCACGGACTGTTTGTTAACTCGCCCCATGTATACCTTATCTCCAGCTTTTGGCTTTGCCAAACCATGTGTGAAGGTGAGCTGCTGAAAGCATGTGTGAATAGCATAAATCACTAGCGGTGCCTGAAATGTTATCCCAGTAATACACTGAGAACTATGCGTGAGAGGAACTTAGAGACACATGTGTGTCCCTAAAGGAATCTGAACACCTGCAATATGCCCAGTGAGCTAATGAGGCCTCTTATTAATTTACTGACAATAAGCTGATAACAGAGGGACTCGAGGGGAAACAGTGGTTTGGATAAGAGTTACAGTAACGCAGCTGATGGTGAACTGACGTCTCGATCGGCTTAGCTCAGGAGTTAGAGCAGTTGTCTTGTAACTGACAGGTTGCTAGGTCAATCCTAGCTGAGTGTTGATGTGTCCCTGAGGAAGACACTTAACCCTAACTGCTCCTGACGAGCTGGCGGTCGCCTTGCATGGTTGACTTTGCCGTTGGTGTGTCAATGTGTGTATTAAACGATGTAAGTCGCTTTGAATAAAAGCGTCTGCTAAATGCCCTAATTGTAAATTGACTCGAGGGGAAACGGTGGTTTGGATAAGAGTAACAGTAACACAGCTGATGGTGAACTGAGGACTTGATGCTCTGTGGCCTCAATTTATCTCAAATAAGGCCTCAGTCTTGAAGGCAGAGTCATGATCGGACTGGGACTGAACATCGGCCCGGGACTTTGAAACAGACCCACCACCACACATACCATTTCTAAATATATAGATTTACGTAAACATTAAAGCTTGGAGTCGGTGCTTCTATCCGGACATTGTAATGCTGCACCCCTACAGATGGCCTACAATAACTCTATCCTGTATTACTGGACTGTAATGTAGTGGACTCCCTATCAGTAGGGATTTATGGTCCCTCTACGAAACAGGGAGCAAGGCGATTCAAAGCAAAGGAGGCTGCTGCAAACCTGGAGCTACCATATGGGTAATCTGGGCCCAGGGGCCCCTTAACATGAAAGAGGCCTCCGGCGTTTTGAGGAAAATAATATTTTTTTCCTCCTGACTAAGCGGGTAACCAAGTATTATCCTTCCGATATTTTCCAGACAAGATATTCGGTAGATGTGTCGTTGAAACATCCCTCTTTGATATGTTATGTTATTTTAAGTTTTTTGATCTGGTTGACCATCTCTTTAAATTGTATTTGTTGCATGTGGCGTACAGTGGCTTAGCGTAGTTCTGCTAGGCCCCGGTGCTAGTCTTGCACTGGGCCCATTATGTTCCAAACCTTGAGGCTGGAGGGCGATCTCTGGTTGAGCAGTTGTTGATAGTGTGGGTTTGTTGGAGCTGGAGCAAGAGGGCATTGAGATAGTGGCAGTAGCCTCCAGGGCCAAGTTTCATGATAACAGTGGATTCATACTGTATTAAGGGCCCACTAGCACCTATATATAAGCATCCATAAAGAAGCATGCCAAGGGAACTTTAAGAAATTAAATTAATTTGTTTCAACAAAGAAAATGTGTGAGTTAGTTTCATTATTAGCCAGAATAAATATAACAATTTTCAAAACAAAAAATGAATGAAAAAAAGGAAAACAATAAAAAAACATTTCAATTGGGTTTTGATTTTATTATTTAGATTGTGAAATATGGTTAATCTCTGTAAACAGTTTGAGAAAGATAAAAAATGCACTGTTTTGTCCGATCACTTTCTTCATCTTTTACATACATATATACAAATGAAGAACAGAAGTAGAAGACGAAGAAGCAGAAAGACACACCAGACATTCAAGCTTTTTCAAACATCAGGCAACATTTGGTAAAGCACTACTGAGGTTACACACATTAGTCCTTGGATGGTTAGACCGGATTTCTCCTAAATATGCGTAAGACAGCGCCCCTGATCTCTTTGTTCTGCAGACAGTAGACGGAGGGGTTAATGAGAGATGGCACTAGCGTAGAGATGATCTGCAAAGCGTTTCTCTCTGTTAAGTTCAGCCTAACTCCCACTCTGGTTAACAGTACTGATACCAGCTTCGGAGCATAGTAACAAACAACAGGGATAAAATGGCTGATGACAGTGCGGAACGTGCGCCCTCCTTTCTCCGTGCTTGGGAGCCTCAGCACAGTAAAGACAAGTTTCCCATAGGAAAGTAAGATCAATGGCAACTGCCCAGCGATTAGCCACAGACCAATTATACTGGGCACGAACCAATACGGTGCTGGATCCACACAGGCTGCCCTGATGAACGCTGCATAGTCACAGAAAACGTATTTGATCACAGGCTGACAGTGAGGCAGCTGATCTGCAATGTACGCCAATTTGCCAATGCAACCGATCCCCAAAAGCCAGGACACCACAATCAATAGGAACACTCGCTGGTTGGTCAGGATGGTGGCATAGCGTAAAGGCTTACTGATGGCCACAGTGCGGTCCAGTGCCATCAGAGAGAGGGCCAGACACTGTGTGACGTCTCCTAGGTGGTAGATGAAGACGCGGGACAGGCAAGAGTTGTAGGAGATGGTTTTGTCCCCGGCCAGCAGAACAGAGATCATGGTGGTACTGGCGCTGGTGGAGAACATGATGTCCACCAGAGCCAGGTTACAGATCAGCAGGTACATGGGGCGGTGCAGACGCCTGTCTGTGGAGATGACGCAGATGTTGGTGGTGGAGCCGAGGAGGGCCAGGCAGTAGGCCAGCAGGATCACAGTGCCCATCAGCTTGTGGTAGGGTAGGTGGTCGAAGCCTGTGATGGTGAACTCTACCACGTTCTGCCCTGAGAAGTTCACTAACGACATCCTCACGCAAGGGAACCTCCCTTGACGTGTTAAAGCCTGATTACAGTCATGAAATTATGATGCTAGACTGGAAGTTTGGTTCCAAGAAGTGTGCATTATAAAGGTGAGGTTCAGAAGCCGCAGCCTATGGGATGCATGGCAGGTGAGTCACGTGTTGTGGTCAAGTAGTTATTCTTTCCTCTGTGCAGAGGAAAGTCATATAGTCTAGTTTATTAAACCTCTGGTCGTCTCGCATGCTAATGCAGATGTCTCAACTGCAATAAATAATATATATTTTTTATAAAGTTTTAATATAAAAAATTAGATAGATTGAACCGTACAAAATGCAATTTTTGGTTGCTCATTCCATTAACACTAACTCCTGTCAATATTACATCACGGTTGTCAAAATAGTTTTGGAACATCAGTGAAGGTCGAGTTCAGCAGGTCCCGCCAGACCTAATTAAATGGTACCCTGTGGTCTTTAGGGACGTGAACCACACAAAACAAACACATGTTACGTTATGTTCATGTGGTGATGCTGGCTGAGGGGCCAGGTTGGGGTTCATCTGGCCTGGACACAAGGGTCAGCAACACTACTCTTGGGATGAGTGCCATGGGATCTGTAGTGAACACAGGGAGTCAGGATCTCTCTTGTTTTCATCGGGAAGGCAGGAATAAAGCCTAGAGGGAACTAGGATATACCTTACAGATTTAGGATCACAGTGTCCTAGCTGCTGCTTGTTTCCTTCAGGCCCTTTCCATGCCATTTCCTGCATGAGGTCAAACGTGAATGGGAACAGGGATAGATATTCCTGGAAATCTGCACGGACTGTTTGTTAACTCGCCCCATGTATACATTATCTCCAGCTTTTGGCTTTGCCAAGCCATGTGTGAACGTGAGCTGCTGAAAGCATGTGTGAATAGTATAAATCACTAGCGGTGCCTGAAATGTTATCCCAGTAATATACTGAGAACTATGCGTGAGAGGAGCTTAGAGACACAGCTTTAGGGACACTCTGTGTCCCTAAAGGAATCTGAACACCTGCAATATGCCCAGAGAGCTAATGAGGCCTCTTATTAATTCACTGACAATAAGCTGATAACAGAGGGACTCGAGGGGAAACAGTGGTTTGGATACGAGTTACAGTAACAAAGCTGATGGTGAACTGACGTCTCGATCGGATTAGCTCAGGAGTTAGAGCAGTTGTCTTGTAACTGGAAGGTTGCTAGTTCAATCCTAGCTGAGTGTTGATGTGTCCCTGAGGAAGTCACTTAACCCTAACTGCTCCTGACGAGCTGGCGGTCGCCTTGCATGGTTGACTTTGCCGTTGGTGTGTCAATGTGTGTATTAAACGATGTAAGTCGCTTTGAATAAAAGCGTCTGCTAAATGCCCTAATTGTAAATTGACTCGAGGGGAAACGGTGGTTTGGATAAGAGTAACAGTAACACAGCTGATGATGAACTGAGGACTTGATGCTCTGTGGCCTCAATTTATCTCAAATAAGGCCTCAGTCTTGAAGGCAGAGTCAGGATCGGACTGGGACTGAACATCGGCCCGGGACTTTGAATCAGACCCACCTCCATACATACCATTTCTAAATATATAGATTTACATAAACATTAAAGCTTGGAGTCGGTGCTTCTATCTGGACATTGTAATAATGAACATTCTCACAAAGGATCTTTCATTCAGTGTGTTTCCCAAAACTCCTCTTAACATGAACGTGCGTGCACTGCTCTAACGACGTTTGTAGAATTTAAACTGTCCACTGACATGGTGCTGAAATGGGCTCTATAGGAGGGGGAGACGCAGGAATTTTGTGAGATTAAACTGTATATTTTGGGACAGTAAAAAAAAAATCTTCACATCAAGGCCAATAGCAGAGTAACCTACGAAAATAATAGACTACAATAATATGAATGCTAAAAATATCAAAACGCAATTGATTAGGCCTAAGCCGACATATGCTATATCTGTCCTTATCCTGAACGTACTGTGTGTACATTGGCGCACCCTCTCTAGCCTAGAATCTTTGGTGTAAACATTAAAAATGCAACGTTCCATTCATTCATTATCATTTGAACGCAGAAGCTTGCCATTGACACGGCTATTGCGTTTGATTGGTCAATTTTGGCTCTCCATCTATTTTTGGAATTTTTAATTGCTGCAATAAATGTTGTTGACTTCGAACATGTCTCTGTCTTTGCTGTTTAAATCTAACATTAGTTTATGAGTAATATATTGGCGGTAACCACTGTTTTGGGGGTATTGTGAAATTGCGCCAGCTGGACATTCACCGGTATTGGATGTATTTTAATAAAACACTTCCAATACCACTGAATGTCCAGGTGGTGACTCCACTGAGGCTAAAGTAACGATGCTCTTAGCACTCTACGAGCACCCCTGGAACCCTTGTTAGCTACGAGTGTTTTCACAACGTTCGTTACGCAACGAGGTTTTTGGGAAACTGTGAAAACTGTACGATGCTCGTACGACGAACTTCACAAACCACTTGGGCTAACGATAACTTTCGGGAAACTGAGCCCAGGTCTCCCTTCTCCCCCTTCTCCATGCTGTCGCTATTGTCAACATTGCTAACGCTAGCACTAGCAGCAACCGATGGTCCTCAAAATGCATCCAATCCTGGCAATTTGGAGTTGCGCACATCCAGATCTTTCATATCTTTACCTTTTTTTTGCATCACTTTTTGGCTTGATGAACATTGCTGCTGAAAGCTTGGCTTTCAATAATTAATATGTTAGACGACACTCTCAGGAAAGACAGCCTTAGAATATACGTGTGAGCACGTATGATCAGAAATTATGGGAAGTAAAATGATTGGTCCAACAGATTTTGAGAGTAAAACAAACATTGTGATCATGATTTTTATTTACGGCCAAAGTATCATTACTGAAATCCCAAATACATCTATTAAAGAAAAGGAGGAGAAAATATATGAGATGGGGGGGGGTTAGAATCCACCATGACTCTGTTGTATGAGATAGTGGAGCAATGTAAATATTAGCCAGCTCTCAGGTCTATTTGTGACTAGACTTAGCACATGTGAATTCAGACAGTTCTCTTGTGGTGGAGGTTTATTATCATGCTCTGTAAGCTTACGTGAGGCAGGCCCCCAACGGTGGCACCGTCCCCAGCTACGCCCCTGGTGGCGTGGCCAGGGCAGCCGACCGGACGCCTGGGGTGTCACCCCAATCTCCAAAAGAACAGTCCCACACTGAGCCAAGGATGAGGAGACAGTAGTAAAGTACAACAAATGGATTATTGCAAAAGGTTTTCATTCCAAATAAAACCTGGGATTATAACAATGAAATCTTAATTCGGGTTTTTGGTATGTTCATGCACATTTTTATAAATATTCGATTAATTGAGGGTGTGAACTACTTTGATTTTGTAGCTTTGAGATTGTATACTGTATTCCATTGTTACTGGTTGTAGTCTACTATGGCAACAGGTAATTGTGGAGTGTATGTGGATGACGGCTGGTTTAAGCAGCCTCATCTGGCCCGAGTCAGACAGATTAGTCTCTGACCTTACGTTGAGTGAGGCTGCACACCTGTTGTGCATTGAGCAATCTACTTTCACAGGTTAAACCAGCCATCCTCAGACATACTTGGGGTCACTCCAACATGGTGGCAATGATCACGTGCTTCATTTACTGTTCTCTTTCAATTCTGCAATAAACTGGTTTCAACACCACCACCAAGTGTCCTGGTTTCGGTAAAGCTCAGTAAAAGCCACTTTGCTTAAAGATCCCATGGCATGAAAATGTCACTTTATGAGGTTTTCTAACATTAATATGAGTTCCCCTAGCCTGCCTATGTTCCCCTAGTAGCAAGAAATGCCGTTAGGTGTAAAAAGAGCACTAGGTATTCTGCTCCGCCTTTGAAAAATGAAAGCTCAGACTGAGCCAATGAGACAATAAGGCCCCGTCCACACGAAGCTGAAACGGGCGAAACCGTTCCGGTTTCGATCTATCCGGTTTCGGAGTATCTCTGTAAAGACGGAGTCAAGCGAAACCGGGTAGATCTGTAGAAACGCTGTAGTACACATGCCAGGCCCATAAGGGGCGCTGCTTCTGCTACAGAAATCCAGAAGAAAAATTAATAATAAGAAGAGGCGAGCATGCGCATAAAGGCTGCCCCCCGAACCACTAACAACGCAAACCAACAGTCAGTCAACAGTCTCAATAAATAATGGCTTAGCAACCCAACAAGGGACATGATCTGCTGCAGAACGATTACAAGGCTGTAGTCCGCCATCATCTTTGTTGTTGTGAGTTCGGAGACTCCGCAGGCTTAACAGTCATTGGCTAGAGGGTCGAGGGGTGGGGCGATGACGTCATGGTTTACAGTTTCAGTCGGTTTCAGGCGTCCACACGAATCCAAAACGAAACCGGGTAGATTTGAAACCACCTCCGAGGGTGGTTTCCGAAGTTACGGTTTCGGTCAGCGGATTCGCGGGCTTTGTGTGGACGGAAGGCCGAACCGTACACGACCTTTGCGATTTCGCCATGAAATCGGCTTTGTGTGGACGGGGCCTAAGCTACGACCTTGCACCCCATTTGTTTGTGTTTGTGTGTGTAAATACACACACTTTAACGCAAGTGTTGTACACTTCTTTGTTATTTGAATAACCGTTCTGCTGTTGTGTTATGGCGCATAACACGTAGGTTCTCTGATGTCTCTGGTATTTCCACAACGAGACTCGTAGTGGGGGTTATCTCAGCCATGGTTGAGAAGGAATTGGGGGAAAGGAACTTTGGCTTTGACTCCCTGAAGTACATGAACCACGACATGGAGGAGAAAGGGATTGTTGGCCGCGATTGTCTCCCACTGGAGCCCCGCTGCCCACCGCCGCCAGGCACCACCGCTACGAGGCACCGCCGCCGCGAGGCACCACCGCCGCGGGGCACCACCACCGCGGGGCACGCTGCCAGCTTCTGAGGCGGTGGTGCCTTGACAGCGGGCAGCGGGGCTCCGGAGGGAGACAATCGCGGGCAGCAATCCCTTTCTCCTCTATGTCGCGGTTCAGTCTACTTCAGATTGATGTGGAAGTGGAAAGCATGATGTGGTTGTGGAAAGCTTATTGTGGGACCGGCTCAAAGTGGCTGTAATTCTGCACAAAGGCTGAATTACTTGAACGTCTTCAAGTACTGTATTAAGGGCCCACTAATACCGATATATAAGCAACCATGAAGTAGCATGCCATAGGAACTTTAAGAAATTCAATTAATTGTTTCAACAAAGAAAATGTGTGAGTTGGTTTCATTATTAGACAGAATAAATATTACAATTTTCAGAACAAAAAATAATGAAAAAAGGGAAAGGAATAAAAAAACAACAAAATTTCAATTGGGTTTTGATTTTATTATTCAGATTGTGAAAGATGGTTAATCTTTGTCAACAGTTTGAGAAAGATTAAAAATGTACTGTTTTCTCAGTTCTTTCTTCATCTTTTACATACATATATACAAATGAAGAACAGAAGTAGAAGACGAAGAAGCAGAAAGATACATCAGACATTCAAGCTTTTTCCACACATCAGGCAATATTTGGTAAGGCACTACTGAAGTTACAAACATTAGTCCTTGGATGGTAAGACCGGATTTCTCCTGAATATGCGTAAGACAACGCCTCTGATCTCTTTGTTCTGCAGACAGTAGACGGAGGGGTTAATGAGAGGTGGCACTAGCGTAGAGATGATCTGCAAAGCGTTTCTCGCTGTTAAGTACAGCCTAACTCCCACTCTGGTTAACAGTACTGACACCAGCTTCGGAGCATAGAAAGAAAAAACAGGGATTAAATGGCTGATGACAGTGCGGAACGTGCGCCCTCCTTTCTCCGTGCTTGGGAGCCTCAGCACAGTAAAGACAAGTTTCCCATAGGAAAGTAAGATCAATGGCAACTGCCCAGCGATTAGCCACAGACTAATTATACGGGACACAAACCAATACGGTTCTGGATCCACACAGGCTGCCCTGATGATCGCTGCATAGTCACAGAAAACGTATTTGATCACAGGCTGACAGTACGGCAGCTGATCTGCAATGTACGCCAATTTGCCAATGCAACCGATCCCCAAAAGCCAGGACACCACAATCAATAGGAACACTCGCTGGTTGGTCAGGATGGTGGCATAGCGTAAGGGCTCGCTGATGGCCACAGTGCGATCTAGTGCCATCAGAGAGAGGGCCAGACACTGTGTGACGTCTCCTAGGTGGTGGATGAAGACGCGGGACAGGCAAGAGTTGTAGGAGACGGTTTTGTCCCCGGCCAGCAGAACAGAGATCATGGTGGTACTGGCGCCGGTGGTGAACATGATGTCCACCAGAGCCAGGTTACAGATCAGCAGGTACATGGGGCGGTGCAGACGCCTGTCTGTGGAGATGACGCAGATGTTGGTGGTGGAGCCGAGGAGGGCCAGGCAGTAGGCCAGCAGGATCACAGTGCCCATCAGCTTGTGGTAGGGTAGATGGTCGAAGCCTGTGATGGTGAACTGTACCACGTTCTGCCCTGAGAAGTTCACTAACGACATCCTCACGCAAGGGAACCTCCCTTGACGCGTTAAAGCCGGAGCACAGTCATGAAATGATGATGCTAGACTGGAAGTTTGGTTCTAAGAAGTGTGCATTATAAAGGTGAGGTTCAGAAGCCGCAGCCTATGGGATGCATGGCAGGTGAGTCACGTGTTTTGGTCAAGTAGTTATTCTTTCCTCTGTGCAGAGGAAAGTCATATATTCTTGTTTATTAAACCTCTGGTCATCTCGCATGGTAATGCAGATGTCTCAACTGCAATAAATAAAATATTTTCATTGCTGAATCCAAACAAGTGTTAAGATTAGACTGAACCCTACAAAAAGCAATTTTTGGTTGCTCATTCCATTTACACTAACTCCTGTCAATATAACATCAGGGTTGTCAAAATAGTTTTGCAACATCAGTGAAGGTCGAGTTCAGCAGGTCCCGCCAGACCTAATTAAATGGTACCCTGTGGTCTTTAGGGACGTGAACCACACAAAACAAACACATGTTACGTTATGTTCATGTGGTGATGCTGGCTGAGGGACCAGGTTGGGGTTCATCTAGCCTGGACACAAGGGTCAGCACCACTACTCTTGGGATGAGTGCCATGGGATCTGTAGTGACCACAGGGAGTCAGGATCCCTCTTGTTTTCATCGGGAAGGCAGGAATAAAGCCTAGAGGGAACTAGGATATACCTTACCGATTTAGGATCACAGTGTCCTAGCTGCTGCTTGTTTCCTTCAGGCCCTTTCCATGCCATTTCCTGCATGAGGTCAAACGTGAATGGGAACAGGGATAGATATTCCTGGAAATCTGCACGGACTGTTTGTTAACTCGCCCCATATATATATACCTTATGTCCACAGGGCTCAACAATAAGGATTGCCCGACGTCCCGGGGCAAGTAAAACGCCACCTCGGGCAAGTAACTATGACAACCCCCCCTGCCCGTTCGGGCAAGTGGAGGACTCGAAGCAAAAATAAATAAATTAATTAATCAGAACTTTTTTTTTTACGATCATCGATAAAGTTATGATGTTGCCCCCTCTCCTTGCCCTCGTTGGATAATGCTTGTAATGCTTGGTGTACTATTTGATTTTATTTGAATGTGGTTTCGGCCAATCAAAATCGAGATCGCGAGACTCCCGGCAGGTAGCGGGCACGCCGCAGTCAGTTATGAACTAGGAGATGGCTGCGTGCAAACTTTTCAAGCATCCTGGAAGAAGGAGTTCCCCTGGGTTATACTCAAGGATGTGGAGGAATCACCAACTATGTTCTGCGAGGTTTGCCTTAAGTTCCTGTCACCGGCGGATAAAAGCAGTTCGTTTTTTAAAGGAACGTCATCTTTCAGAAAGCAGATGCGTGTCACGATAAGAGCAAGCATCATCTTACTTGCATGGCAGCTAAGCGGGCTGCTGATAACCCGTCCTCCGGTGCCTTGCCGGTTCTTTTTACTAAACAGAACGCGGAGGCGAATGTGGTTATCAGAAAGCTGATAATATAAAGATAAAATATAACAATTTACCTGAATCTTTGTCGTTATTTGATAACCACTAATAAAAAAATTAAATATGTTTGGGGCCAGTGAAAATTGATTTCGGGCAGGTAGAATTCAGACCCACTGGCCCGACCGGGCAAGTGGAAAAAAACCTTAGCGTTGAGCCCTGACTCCGTCTTTTGGCTTTGCCAAGCGATGTGTGAACGTGAGCTGCTGAAATCATGTGTGAATAGTTTAAATCACTAGCGGTGCCTGAAATGTTATCCCAGTAATATACTGAGAACTATGCGTGAGAGGAGCTAAGAGACACATTTGTGTCCCTATCGGAATCTGAACACCTGCAATATGTCCAGTGAGCTAATGAGGCCTCTTATTCATTTACTGACAATAAGCTGATAACAGAGGGACTCGAGGGGAAACAGTGGATTGGATAAGAGTTCCAGTAACACAGCTGACTCGATGCTCTGTGGCCTCAATTTGTCTCAAATAAGGCCTCAGTCTTGAAGGCAGAGTCAGGATCGGACTGGGACTGAACATCGGCCCGGGACTTTGAATCAGACCCACCTCCATACATACCATTTCTAAATATATAGATTTACATAAACATTAAAGCTTGGAGTCGGTGCTTCTATCTGGACATTGTAATAATGAACATTCTCACAAAGGATCTTTCATTCAGTGTGTTTCCCAAAACTCCTCTTAACATGAACGTGCGTGCACTGCTCTAACGACGTTTGTAGAATTTAAACTGTCCACTGACATGGTGCTGAAATGGGCTCTATAGGAGGGGGAGACGCAGGAATTTTGTGAGATTAAACTGTATATTTTGGGACAGTAAAAAAAAAATCTTCACATCAAGGCCAATAGCAGAGTAACCTACGAAAATAATAGACTACAATAATATGAATGCTAAAAATATCAAAACGCAATTGATTAGGCCTAAGCCGACATATGCTATATCTGTCCTTATCCTGAACGTACTGTGTGTACATTGGCGCACCCTCTCTAGCCTAGAATCTTTGGTGTAAACATTAAAAATGCAACGTTCCATTCATTCATTATCATTTGAACGCAGAAGCTTGCCATTGACACGGCTATTGCGTTTGATTGGTCAATTTTGGCTCTCCATCTATTTTTGGAATTTTTAATTGCTGCAATAAATGTTGTTGACTTCGAACATGTCTCTGTCTTTGCTGTTTAAATCTAACATTAGTTTATGAGTAATATATTGGCGGTAACCACTGTTTTGGGGGTATTGTGAAATTGCGCCAGCTGGACATTCACCGGTATTGGATGTATTTTAATAAAACACTTCCAATACCACTGAATGTCCAGGTGGTGACTCCACTGAGGCTAAAGTAACGATGCTCTTAGCACTCTACGAGCACCCCTGGAACCCTTGTTAGCTACGAGTGTTTTCACAACGTTCGTTACGCAACGAGGTTTTTGGGAAACTGTGAAAACTGTACGATGCTCGTACGACGAACTTCACAAACCACTTGGGCTAACGATAACTTTCGGGAAACTGAGCCCAGGTCTCCCTTCTCCCCCTTCTCCATGCTGTCGCTATTGTCAACATTGCTAACGCTAGCACTAGCAGCAACCGATGGTCCTCAAAATGCATCCAATCCTGGCAATTTGGAGTTGCGCACATCCAGATCTTTCATATCTTTACCTTTTTTTTGCATCACTTTTTGGCTTGATGAACATTGCTGCTGAAAGCTTGGCTTTCAATAATTAATATGTTAGACGACACTCTCAGGAAAGACAGCCTTAGAATATACGTGTGAGCACGTATGATCAGAAATTATGGGAAGTAAAATGATTGGTCCAACAGATTTTGAGAATAAAACAAACATTGTGATCATGATTTTTATTTACGGCCAAAGTATCATTACTGAAATCCCAAATACATCTATTAAAGAAAAGGAGGAGAAAATATATGAGATGGGGGGGGGTTAGAATCCACCATGACTCTGTTGTATGAGATAGTGGAGCAATGTAAATATTAGCCAGCTCTCAGGTCTATTTGTGACTAGACTTAGCACATGTGAATTCAGACAGTTCTCTTGTGGTGGAGGTTTATTATCATGCTCTGTAAGCTTACGTGAGGCAGGCCCCCACCGGTGGCACCGTCCCCAGCTACGCCCCTGGTGGCGTGGCCAGGGCAGCCGACCGGACGCCTGGGGTGTCACCCCAATCTCCAAAAGAACAGTCCCACACTGAGCCAAGGATGAGGAGACAGTAGTAAAGTACAACAAATGGATTATTGCAAAAGGTTTTCATTCCAAATAAAACCTGGGATTATAACAATGAAATCTTAATTCGGGTTTTTGGTATGTTCATGCACATTTTTATAAATATTCGATTAATTGAGGGTGTGAACTACTTTGATTTTGTAGCTTTGAGATTGTATACTGTATTCCATTGTTACTGGTTGTAGTCTACTATGGCAACAGGTAATTGTGGAGTGTATGTGGATGACGGCTGGTTTAAGCAGCCTCATCTGGCCCGAGTCAGACAGATTAGTCTCTGACCTTACGTTGAGTGAGGCTGCACACCTGTTGTGCATTGAGCAATCTACTTTCACAGGTTAAACCAGCCATCCTCAGACATACTTGGGGTCACTCCAACTTGGTGGCAATGATCACGTGCTTCATTTACTGTTCTCTTTCAATTCTGCAATAAACTGGTTTCAACACCACCACCAAGTGTCCTGGTTTCGGTAAAGCTCAGTAAAAGCCACTTTGCTTAAAGATCCCATGGCATGAAAATGTCACTTTATGAGGTTTTCTAACATTAATATGAGTTCCCCTAGCCTGCCTATAGTCCCCCAGTAGCTAGAAATGCCGTTAGGTGTAAAAAGAGCACTAGGTATTCTGCTCCGCCTTTGAAAAATGAAAGCTCAGACTGAGCCAATGAGACAATAAGGCCCCGTCCACACGAAGCTGAAACGGGCGAAACCGTTCCGGTTTCGATCTATCCGGTTTCGGAGTATCTCCGTAAAGACGGAGTCAAGCGAAACCGGGTAGATCTGTAGAAACGCTGTAGTACACATGCCAGGCCCATAAGGGGCGCTGCTTCTGCTACAGAAATCCAGAAGAAAAATTAATAATAAGAAGAGGCGAGCATGCGCATAAAGGCTGCCCCCCGAACCACTAACAACGCAAACCAACAGTCAGTCAACAGTCTCAATAAATAATGGCTTAGCAACCCAACAAGGGACATGATCTGCTGCAGAACGATTACAAGGCTGTAGTCCGCCATCATCTTTGTTGTTGTGAGTTCGGAGACTCCGCAGGCTTAACAGTCATTGGCTAGAGGGTCGAGGGGTGGGGCGATGACGTCATGGTTTACAGTTTCAGTCGGTTTCAGGCGTCCACACGAATCCAAAACGAAACCGGGTAGATTTGAAACCACCTCCGAGGGTGGTTTCAGAAGTTTACGGTTTCGGTCAGCGGATTCGCGGGCTTTGTGTGGACGGAAGGCCGAACCGTACAAGACCTTTGCGATTTCGCCATGAAATCGGCTTTGTGTGGACGGGGCCTAAGCTACGACCTTGCACCCCATTTGTTTGTGTGTGTGTGTGTAAATACACACACTTTAACGCAAGTGTTGTACACTTCTTTGTTATTTGAATAACCGTTCTGCTGTTGTGTTATGGCGCATAACACGTAGGTTCTCTGATGTCTCTGGTATTTCCACAACGAGACTCGTAGTGGGGGTTATCTCAGCCATGGTTGAGAAGGAATTGGGGGAAAGGAACTTTGGCTTTGACTCCCTGAAGTACATGAACCACGACATGGAGGAGAAAGGGATTGTTGGCCGCGATTGTCTCCCACTGGAGCCCCGCTGCCCGCTGCCCACCGCCGCCAGGCACCACCGCTACGAGGCACCGCCGCCGCGAGGCACCACCGCCGCGGGGCACGCTGCCAGCTTCTGAGGCGGTGGTGCCTTGACAGCGGGCAGCGGGGCTCCGGAGGGAGACAATCGCGGGCAGCAATCCCTTTCTCCTCTATGTCGCGGTTCAGTCTACTTCAGATTGATGTGGAAGTGGAAAGCATGATGTGGTTGTGGAAAGCTTATTGTAGGACCGGCTCAAAGTGGCTATATTTCTGCACAAAGGCTGAATTACTTGAACGTCTTCAAGTACTGTATTAAGGGCCCACTAATACCGATATATAAGCAACCATGAAATAGCATGCCATAGGACCTTTAAGAAATTCAATTAATTGTTTCAACAAAGAAAATGTGTGAGTTGGTTTCATTATTAGACAGAATAAATATTACAATTTTCAGAACAAAAAATAATGAAAAAAGGGAAAGGAATAAAAAAACAACAACATTTCAATTGGGTTTAGATTTTATTATTCAGATTGTGAAAGATGGTTAATCTTTGTCAACAGTTTGAGAAAGATTAAAAATGTACTGTTTTCTCAGTTCTTTCTTCATCTTTTACATACATATATACAAATGAAGAACAGAAGTAGAAGACGAAGAAGCAGAAAGATACATCAGACATTCAAGCTTTTTCCACACATCAGGCAATATTTGGTAAAGCACTACTGAGGTTACAAACATTAGTCCTTGGATGGTAAGACCGGATTTCTCCTGAATATGCGTAAGACAACGCCTCTGATCTCTTTGTTCTGCAGACAGTAGACGGAGGGGTTAATGAGAGGTGGCACTAGCGTAGAGATGATCTGCAAAGCGTTTCTCGCTGTTAAGTACAGCCTAACTCCCACTCTGGTTAACAGTACTGACACCAGCTTAGGAGCATAGAAAGAAAAAATAGGGATTAAATGGCAAATGACAGTGCGGAACGTGCGCCCTCCTTTCTCCGTGCTTGGGAGCCTCAGCACAGTAAAGACAAGTTTCCCATAGGAAAGTAAGATCAATGGCAACTGCCCAGCGATTAGCCACAGACTAATTATACTGGACTCGAACCAATACGGTTCTGGATCCACACAGGCTGCCCTGGTGATCGCTGCATAGTCACAGAAAACGTATTTGATCACAGGCTGACAGTACGGCAGCTGATCTGCAATGTACGCCAATTTGCCAATGCAACCGATCCCCAAAAGCCAGGACACCACAATCAATAGGAACACTCGCTGGTTGGTCAGGATGGTGGCATAGCGTAAGGGCTCGCTGATGGCCACAGTGCGGTCTAGTGCCATCAGAGAGAGGGCCAGACACTGTGTGACGTCTCCTAGGTGGTGGATGAAGACGCGGGACAGGCAAGAGTTGTAGGAGACGGTTTTGTCCCCGGCCAGCAGAACAGAGATCATGGTGGTACTGGCGCTGGTGGTGAACATGATGTCCACCAGAGCCAGGTTACAGATCAGCAGGTACATGGGGCGGTGCAGACGCCTGTCTGTGGAGATGACGCAGATGTTGGTGGTGGAGCCGAGGAGGGCCAGGCAGTAGGCCAGCAGGATCACAGTGCCCATCAGCTTGTGGTAGGGTAGATGGTCGAAGCCTGTGATGGTGAACTCCACCACGTTCTGCCCTGAGAAGTTCACTAACGACATCCTCACGCAAGGGAACCTTCCTTGACGCGTTAAAGCCGGAGCACAGTCATGAAATGATGATGCTAGACTGGAAGTTTGGTTCTAAGAAGTGTGCATTATAAAGGTGAGGTTCAGAAGCCGCAGCCTATGGGATGCATGGCAGGTGAGTCACGTGTTTTGGTCAAGTAGTTATTCTTTCCTCTGTGCAGAGGAAAGTCATATAGTCTTGTTTATTAAACCTCTGGTCATCTCGCATGGTAATGCAGATGTCTCAACTGCAATGAATAATATATTTTCATTGCTGAATCCAAACAAGTGTTAAGATTAGATTGAACCCTACAAAAAGCAATTTTTGGTTGCTCATTCCATTAACACTAACTCCTGTCAATACAACATCAGGGATGTCAAAATAGTTTTGCAACATCAGTGAAGGTCGAGTTCAGCAGGTCCCGCCAGACCTAATTAAATGGTACCCTGTGGTCTTTAGGGACGTGAACCACACAAAACAAACACATGTTACGCTATGTTCATGTGGTGATGATGGCTGAGGGGCCAGGTTGGGGTTCATCTGGCCTGGACACAAGGGTCAGCACCACTACTCTTGGGATGAGTGCCATGGGATCTGTAGTGACCACAGGGAGTCAGGATCCCTCTTGTTTTCATTGGGAAGGCAGGAATAAAGCCTAGAGGGAACTAGGATATACCTTACAGATTTAGGATCACAGTGTCCTAGCTGCTGCTTATTTCCTTCAGGCCCTTTCCATGCCATTTCCTGCATGAGGTCAAACGTGAATGGGAACAGGGATAGATATTCCTGGAAATCTGCACGGACTGTTTGTTAACTCGCCCCATATATATATACCTTATGTCCACAGGGCTCAACAATAAGGATTGCCCGACGTCCCGGGGCAAGTAAAACGCCACCTCGGGCAAGTAACTATGACAACCCCCCTGCCCGTTCGGGCAAGTGGAGGACTCGAAGCAAAAATAAATAAATAAATTAATCAGAATTTTTTTTTTACGATCATCGATAAAGTTATTATGTTGCCCCCTCTCCTTGCCCTCGTTGGATAATGCTTGTAATGCTTGGTGTACCATTTGATTTTATTTGAATGTGGTTTCGGCCAATCAAAATCGAGATTGCGAGACTCCCGGCAGGTAGCAGGCACGCCGCAGACAGTTAAGAACTAGGAGATGGCTGCGTGCAAACTTTTCAAGCATCCTGGAAGAAGGAGTTCCCCTGGGTTATACTCAAGGATGTGGAGGAATCACCAACTATGTTCTGCGAGGTTTGCCTTAAGTTCCTGTCACCGGCGGATAAAAGCAGTTCGTTTTTTAAAGGAACGTCATCTTTCAGAAAGCAGATGCTTGAGTGTCACGATAAGAGCAAGCATCATCTTGCTTGCATGGCAGCTAAGCGGGCTGCTGATAACCCGTCCTCCGGTGCCTTGCCGGTTCTTTTTACTAAACAGAACGCGGAGGCAAATGTGGTTATCACAAAGCTGATAATATAAAGATAAAATATAACAATTTACCTAAATCTTTGTCGTTATTTGATAACCACTAATAAAAAATATATATATATGTTTGGGGCCAGTGAAAATTTATTTCGGGCAAGTAGAATTCAGACCCACTGGCCCGACTGGGCAAGTGGAAAAAAACCTTAGCGTTGAGCCCTGACTCCGTCTTTTGGCTTTGCCAAGCCATGTGTGAACGTGAGCTGCTGAAAGCATGTGTGAATAGTTTAAATCCCTAGCGGTGCCTGAAATGTTATCCCAGTAATATACTGATAACTATGCCTGAGAGGAGCTTAGAGACACATGTGTGTCCCTAGAGGAATCTGAACACCTGCAATGTGCCCAGTGAGCTAATGAGGCCTCTTATTAATTAACTGACAATAAGCTGATAACAGAGGGACTCGAGGGGAAACAGTGGTTGGATAAGAGTTCCAGTAACACAGCTGATGGGGAACTGAGGACTCGATGCTCTGTGGCCTCAATTTGTCTCAAATAAGGCCTCAGTCTTGAAGGCAGAGTCAGGATCGGACTGGGACTGAACATCGGCCCGGGACTTTGAAACAGACCCACCACCACACATACCATTTCTAAATATATTGATTTACATAAACATTAAAGCTTGGAGTCGGTGCTTCTATCTGGACATTGTAATGCTGCACCCCTACAGATTGCCTACAATAACTCTATCCTGCATTACTGGACTGTAATGTAGTGGACTCCCCATCAGTAAGGATTTATGACCCCTCTACGAAAAAGGGCACAGGGCGATTCAAAGCAAAAGCGGCTGCTGCAAACCTGGAGCTACCATATGGGTAATCTGGGCCCAGGGGCCCCTTAGCATGAAAGGGCCCTCCGGCGTTGGGAGGAAAATAATATTTCTTTCCTCCTGACTAAGCGGGTAACCAAGTGTTATCCTTCTGATATTTTCCAGACAAGATATTCGGGAGGTGTGTCGTTGAAACATCCTTCTTTGATATGTTATGTTTTTTTTTTGTTTTTTGATCTTGTGGACCATCTCTTTAAATTGTATTTGTTGCATGTGGTGTACAGTGGCATAGCGTAGTTGCGCTAGGCCCCGGTGCAAGTCTTGCACTGGGCCCATTATGTTCCAAACCTTGAGGCTGGAGGGAGATCTCTGGTTGAGCAGTTGTTGATAGCGTGGGTTCGGTGGAGCTTGAGAAAGAGGGCATTGAGATAGTGGCAGTAGCCTCCAGGGCCAAGTTTCGTGATAACCACGGATCCACGCACGTGCGAACATTCTCACAACTGATCTTTCATTCAGTGTGTTTCCCAAAACTCCTCTTAACATGAACGTGCTTGCAGTGCTTGAAACTCTCCACTGACAAGGTGCTGAAATGGGCTCTGTAGGAGGGGGAGACGCAGGAATGTTGTGATATGAAACTGCATATTTTGTGACAGAAAAAAAAAATCTTCACATCAAGGCCAATAGCAGAGTAGCCTACGAAAATAATAGACTACAATAATATGAATGCTAAAAATATCAAAACACAATTGATTAGGCCTAGGCTGACATATGCTATATCTGTCCTTATCCTGAACGTACTGTGTGTACATTGGCGCACCCTCTCTAGCCTAGAAGCTTTGGTGTAAACATTGAAAATGCAACGTTCCATTCATTCATTATCATTTGAACGCAGAAGCTAGCCATTGACACGGCTATTGCTGACCCGATTAGAAGAGCTTGGTGTAGATCCTGTCCCTGTTGTAGGGCAGGGTTATGTTGGTGTGAGAAATGTAAGCGGGAAAGCGCACAGCGTTCAGGCACGCATCGCAGCACTGTTTCCCGCAGAAGTCTACGTTCACTGCAGAAACCACACTCTCAATTTGGCGATTGTGCACACCACTAAGGTCAGGGATGTTTGTATCTGTCTAGACAGGGTCCAAGAAATAGTGAACTTCATCACAGCCTCACCAAAGCGCCTACTGTGCTTTCTGTCAAACAATCTCAACAAAAAACGCCTGCAGAAATTCTCCGACACCCGCTGGTCTCAGCACGATTCACGTATGTCTTCGCATTGATCACTATGAGGACATTTTAACCACAATGGTTGAATTAAAATCAGAGAGAGACAGCAAGTGCAGCTCGAAAGCGACGTTCCACACAAGAGCAATGGAATCATTTGATTTTATTATTTGCTTTGTGATAGGGTTGCCTTGTGACGCGGCGTTTGATTGGTAAATTTCGGCTCTCCATCTATTTTTGGAATTTTTAATTGCCTCAATCAATGTTGTTGACTTCGAACATATCTCTGTCTTTGCTGTTTAAATCTAACATTAGTCTATGAGTAATATATTGGCGGTAACCACTGTTTTTGGGGTATTGCGAAAATTGCGCCAGCTGGACATTCAGTGGTATTGGATGCATTTTAATAACACACTTCCAATACCACTGAATGTCCAGGTGGTGACTCCAATGAGGCTAAAGTAACGATGCTCTTAGCACTCTACGAGTATCCCTGGAGCCCTTGTTAGCTACAAGTGTTTTCCTAACGTTCGTAAAGGCAACAAGGCTTTTGGGAAACTGTGAAAACTGTACGATGCTCGTACGACGAACTTCACAAACCACTTAGGCTAACGATAACTTTCGGGAAACTGAGCCCAGGGCCCCGTTTCCTGATATCGATGGATCTTCGCTCGTATGATCAATCTCCTGATGGATCTTTCGAACCATCTAATAATTTCTTTGGACCGTTTCCCGAAACTCCTCTTAACGTGAACGCGCATTCGCTGCACTCACGACGATCGTAGGATTGTACCTGTCCACTGACATGGTGCTGAAACGGGCTATGCCGCAGGGGGAGACGCAGGAATGTCGGAGGAAAATGGGATTAAAAAGGGTTAAAATATCTCCCCATCAAGGCCAACCGCAGAGTAGCCTACGAAAAGAATAGATTGCAATAATATGAATGCTAAAGATATTAAAACACAATTGATTAAGCCTAGGCCGACATATATATCAGTCCTAATCCTGAGCGCACGATCGGGAGGTGGAAGTTGCGCTTTAGATGCCTTCACAAGTCCAGCGGAGGGCTCCAGCTTTCGCCGGCCAAGTCATGCGCTGTGATACATATTTGTGACAGCTATGTTGCACAACATTGCAGCTAAGGCTGGGGTAGCTTTGGTTGAACCAGAGGACATTGAGGACGATGACGACGAGGAAGATCGGTGTGAGGTCGGCCTCCCTCATAACTACGCGGCTGGTTTTCATGCACGTCGAAGAGTGATTGAGACTTTTTTAACCCCCTCCACCCTCCCACATGTCACTAAACATTCCCGTCAACGTGACCAATCCCCACCATATCCCAGCCTTTTGCCTGCTCCTTTGCATTTTTTTTAAATATTTTTATTATTTTTTTATTTTATTTTTTTTTACATTATTTTAGGCTACGTTTTATGAGTAGCCTATGTCAGTCTGCACAAACCCCCCCCACTTTCTCTCACACATTTTAAGTGCCCTGCCTGCTCAAACATTTCCTGGACTGTCTCTCAAACTAAGAACATAATGGCCCACATTAGGCTCAGACGCACGTGATACACCATTACCAATGTGTTATAATAAAACGCATCCAATACTAGGAATGTCCGCTGGTTGCGCCACTGAGGCTATAGTAGGCTAACAAGGCTCTTAGCGTCCTACGAGTACCCTGGAGCACTCATTAGCTACGAGCGTTTTCAAGACGTTCGTTACCAAAGATGCTTTCGGGAAACGGTGTGAAAACTGTACGATGCTCGTACGACCCACTCTGCGATCCACTTAGGCTAAAGATGCTTTCGGGAAACGGGGCCCAGGTATTCAACCAGGTCTCCCTTCTCGATGCTGTCGCTATTGTCAACATTGCTAACGCTAGCACTAGCCGCAACCGATGGTCCTCGAAATGCATCTGTCACGTTAAAATTGTACCGGGGGCGAAAATTGTACCGGCCTACGTCATCGTTTGTTTACATCCTGACAACCTGACAACCTGCCCGGCAACAGACGACGCGATGCAGAAAACATGTTTCCAAAGGACGAAATAACATAATACAGATAGCGGATCGCTATCTGTATTATGATAGATAGCGATAACACTTGTTTTTACTTTATATTTTTATTGTATTTAATTGTTTAATCGAAACAATAAAAAAACTTGCCCACGAAACGGGCGATCGCGTCAAATGACGCGTCAAATCACGTAGGAAGGTTCTTGAACATTCTAGACTATGAAACCTGCTTAAAACACTCAGTTTACTAGATAAATTTGATTAAACAATTCAATACAATACAAATATAAAGTAAAAACAAGTGTTATCTAGCGATCCGTTATCGGTATTATGTTTCAAGAACCCTCCTACGTCATTTGACGCGATCGCCCGTTTCGCGGGCAAAACATTTGTCATTTGACGCGATCGCCCGTTTCGCGGGCAGATTTTTTTATTGTTTCGATTAAACAATTAAATACAATACAAATATAAAGTAAAAACAAGTGTTATCGCTATCTATCATAATACAGATAGCGATCCACTATCTGTATTATGTTATTTCGTCGTTTGGAAACATGTTTTCTGCATCGCGTCGTCTGTTGCCGGGCAGGTTGTCAGGATGTAAACAAACGATGACGTAGGCCGGTACAATTTTCGCCCCCGGTACAATTTTAACGTGACACATCCAATCCTGGCAATTTGGAGTTGCGCACATCCAGATCTTTCATATCTATATCTTTTTTTTGCATCACTTTTTGGCTTGATGAATATTGCTGCTTAAAGCTTGGTTTTCAATAATTAATATGTTAGACGAGACACTCTCATGAAAGACAGCCTTAGAATATATGTGTGAGCACGTATGATCAGAAATTATGGGAAGTAAAATGATTGGTCAAACAGATTTCCCAGCAGGCCATGTTCTTTGGTAAATGTTGAGAATTAAACAAAATATTGTGATTCCTATTTTTATTTACGGTCAAATTATCATTACTGAAATCCCTAATACATGGATTAAAGAAAAGGAGGAGAAAACATATGAGGTCGGGGGGGGGGGGGTGGTTGGAAACCACCATGACTGTTGTATGAGATAGTGGAGCAATATTAATATTAGTCAGCGCTCATGCAAATTCATGACTTGACTTAGCACATGTGAATTCCGACCGTTCTCTTGTGGTGGAGGTTAATGATCATGCTCTGTGAGTTTACGAAAGGCAGGCCCCCATTGCGCTTCGCCGGAGGCACTGCCCCAGCTACACCCCTGGCGGCGTGGCTAGGGCAGTCGACCGGATACCTGGGCTGTCATCCGACTCTCCAAAATAACAGTCCCACACTGAGCCAAGACACTGAGGACCCAGTTAAGTACAACACAAGTATAAAAAAAAAACAGCTTTTCATTCCAATTAAAACCTGGGATTATAACAATGAAATCCTAATTATTTATCTGTTTTTATTTTGTTCATGCACATTTTTATAAATATTAGATTAATTGAGGGTGTGAAGCACTTTGATTTTGTAGCTTTGAGATTGTATAATGTATTCCATTGTAAGTGGTTGGAGTAAACTATGGCAACAGGTAATTGTGGAGTGTTTGTGGATTATGGCCGGTTTAAGCAGCCTCACTTGGCCCAAGTCAGATGGACTAGACTCTGAACTTAAGTGAGGCTGCACACCTGTTGTGCATTGAGCAATCTACATTCACAGGTTAAACCAGCCATCCCCAGACAAACTCGGGATCGCTTCAACTTGGTGGCATGCTCATTTACAGTTGTCGTTCAACTCTGCTATAAACTGGTTTCAACACCACCACATTGACCTGGTTTCGGTGGAGCTCAGTAAAAGCCACTTTGCTTAAGAAATTAATTTAAAATGTTTGAGTTGGTTTCATGATTAGCCAGAATAAATATTACAATTTTCAGAACCAAAATGTATCACATAACAAAAGTGTACATGTACTTTGTCATTTTTTCGAAAGGAATAAAAAAACATTTCAAATGGGTTTTTATTTTATTATTTAGATTTTGAAAGATGGTTCATCTCTGTAAACAGTTTGAGAAAGATTACAATTTACTGTTTTCTCAGTTCACTTTCTTCATCTTTTACATACATGTATACAAATGAAGAACAGAAGTAGAAGACGAAGAAGCAGAAAGACACACCAGACATTCAAGCTTTTTCACACATCAGGCAATATTTGGTAAAGCACTACTGAGGTTACAAACATTAGCCCTTGGATGGTAAAACCGGATTTCTCCTAAATATGCGTAAGACAGTGCCTCTGATCTCTTTGTTCTGCAGACAGTAGACGGTGGGGTTAATGAGAGGTGGCACTAGCGTAGAGATGATCAGCAAAGCGTTTCTCTCTGTTAAGTTCAGCGTAACTCCCACTCTGGTTAACAGTATTGACACCGTCTTCGGAGCATAGAAAGAAACAACAGGGATGAAATGGCTGATGACAGTGCGGAACGTTCGCCCTCCCTTTTCCGTGCTTGGGAGCCTCAGCACAGTAAAGACAAGTTTCCCATAGGAAAGTACGATTAATGGCAACTGCCCAGCGAATAGCCACATACCAATTAAACTGGACACAAACCAATACGGTTCTGGATCCACACAGGCTGCCCTGATGATCGCTGCATAGTCACAGAAAACGTATTTGATCACAGGCTGACAGTACGGCAGCTGATCTGCAATGTAAGCCAACTTGCCAATGCAGCCAATACCCAAAAGCCAGGACACCACAATCAATAGGCACGCTCGCTGGTTGGTCAGGATGGTGGCATAGCGTAAGGGCTCGCTGATGGCCACAGTGCGGTCCAGTGCCATCAGAGAGAGGGCCAGACACTGTGTGACGTCTCCTAGGTGGTAGATGAAGACGCGGGACAGGCAGGAGTGGTAGGAGACGGTTTTGTCCCCGGCCAGCAGAATAGAGATCATGGTGGTACTGGCACCGGTGGTGAACATGATGTCCACCAGAGCCAGGTTACAGATAAGCAGGTACATGGGGCGGTGCAGACGCCTGTCTGTGGAGATGACGCAGATGTTGCTGGTGGAGCCGAGGAGGGCCAGGCAGTAGGCCAGTAGAATCCCAGCACCCATCAGCTTGTGGTAGGGTAGGTGGTCGAAGCCCGTGATGGTGAACTCCACCACGTTCTGCCCTGTGAAGTTCACTAACGACATCCTCACGCAAGACAACTTTGCTTGACAGGGTAAGTGTCATAATAAAGGTTGTTCGGTAGTCGCACCCTATAATTTTGGAAGCCGCACCCTATGGGATTCATGGCTGGGTGAGTCACGTGACCAATGATGATGGACACGGAGGAAAACAACAAAGAAAATATGTCAACATGTTTGTGTTTCGCAATGTGGTTGTTGTTGCAAAGTTATACTAACCTCTGTGAAGACGCCCTATAGAGCCCTATAGTCTGTTTACCAAACCTCTTGCTGTTTCCATTGCCAATTCGGATGTTTAATAGATTTTCATTGCCAAATCCAAACAGGTTTGAAGATAGACAGCAGATAGCTGTACAAAAATACATTTGTGGTTGTTCATTCCTTTAACACTATTTCCTGTCAATATTGCATCACAGTTGTCAAAATTGTTTTGCAACATCAGTGAAGGCAGTTCAGCAGGTCCCTGCAGACCTAATTAAATGGTACACTGTTGTGTCTCGGGACGTCACCCACACACAAAAACACATGTTATGTTGTGTTCATTTGGCGACGCTGGGTCAGGAGCCAGGTTGGGGTTCATTTGGCCTGGACACAAGGGTTAGCACCTCTACTCTTGGGATGAGTGCCCTGGGATCTGTAGTTACCACAGTGAGACAGGACCTCTGTTCAACATCTCATCGAGAAGACAGGAATAAAGCCCAAAGGGAACTAGGATATACCTTAAAGATTTAAGATCACATTGTCCTATTTGCTGCTTGTTTCCTTCAGCCCTTTTCCGTGCCATTTCCTGTATGAGGTCAAGCCTTCATTTGAAAAGGGATCGATATTCCTGGTGATCTGCATCAGTAATGTTCCTGCTGAAGGCCTAGTAACACTTCCGGGTCACTGTCTGTATGGCAGTGCTGTGAATGAAAGCAGCAACATTGCTGTTAGAGGCACGGAAAGGGTCACGTCCTCTGATGTAAGACGCTTTCAAGTAGAGCGAGCAAACCAATCACAAAACTCAGTTGAGGATGTATATGAAATCTGCAACTGTTTACCTTAATGTGGCCCATACATTACCCCCATCTTTTGGCTTTGCTATTCCATGTGTGTACTGGCGCAAGACAAAAATGTGCCTGAAAGTAGCCGCATGTGTGAATAGTTTAAATCACTAGCGGTGCCGTCAATGTTGTCCCAGTAATTTACTGGGAACTATGCGCCAGAGGGGCTTAGAGACACATATTTGTCCCTGGAGGAGTCTGAACAACTGCAAAATGCCCAGTGAGCTAATGAGGCCTCTTATTAATTTACTGACAATAAGATGATAACGGAGGGACTCGAGGGGAAACAGTGGTTTGGATAAGCTATACAGTTACACAGCTGATGGTGAACTGACGTCTTGATGCTCTGTTGCTTCAATGGTCTCAGAGAAGGCCTCAGTCATGAAGGCAGAGTCAGGGTCGGACTGGGATTGAACATTGGTCTGAGGACTTTGAAACAGTCTCACCACCATGCGTACCATTCCTAAATACATATATTACATATTCATTAAAGCTTGGAGTCAGTGCTGATACCTGGCCATTGCAATGCTGCATCCCTACAGATTGTTTATAATAACTCTAAACTGTATCACTGGACTATAACGTAGTGGACTTCCCATCCCCCTCTCTATCTAAGGATTTTGGATTGCTATACAGATGGGCAAAAGGTTTTTTTTGGCAAAATTGTGACATCTGCCTAGCTCTACGCTCAACGCTGCTGATTCACTCTTCCTCATTGGTTATATCCTAAGCCAATAAGAGTGCTTTACACATTTCCTAATCACTATCTGACTATTTGATGTAGGCATTTGTGACGCTAAATAAAAGATTAACCTTAAAATATGACAGGCAATTATGCTATGAGGCTAACGATATAGGCAATCTAAGCCCAGGGGCTCCTTTGCATAAACGGGCCCTCTGGCGTTGCTAAAAACAAAGGAAAAAAGGAAACATATATGACACAAAACTTTACCCGTCACTTGATCTTGATAATCATCCAATCAGAATGAAATAAAAGTTAGGGATGCAAGAAATACCGCAAAATGATCGTGGAATACACTGCTCAAATCTCAGAATACTCGAGGACTCATTGCAGGCCTTTTAATTAAAAAAAAGATTAATGTCTGTGATAGTTTCCACTAATTTACAAACACCAAAATTCCCTTTTGAACTGTATTTATACAGTATCCACGTGCGTTTTACATACACCGGAGCTCGACTGGCCATGCAGTTTTGACCAGCTTCCTACTGTTGTGGAGATGTTGATAGACTTTTTCCCCTCCTGGCTAAGCAGCCAAGCATGTAACCAAGTAATATACTTTTGATATTTTCCTGACATGATATCCGGTGTATCGTGGAAACATCCCACTTTGATTTGTCATGTTACTTTAATGCATTTAGATCTGGTTTCCCATGTCTTTAAGTTTAATTTGTTGCATGGTGGTGTGACCAGGGCAGCCGACCGGACGTTTGGGGAGTCACCCCATTCTCCTCAAAACCAGTCCCACACTGCGCCCAGAATAAGGAGACAGTAAAGTACAAGGCAAGGACTTTTGTAAAAGGTCTTCATTCCAATTACAACCTGGAATTATAACTGTGAAATCTTAATTATTTATCTGTTTTGGGTGTATTCATGCACATTTTTATAAATATTTGATGAATTGAGGGTGTGAACTATTTTGATTTTGTAGCGTTGAGATTGTATACTGTATTCCATTGTTACTGGTTGTAGTCTACTATGGGCAACAGGTAATTGTGGAGTGTGTGTGGATGACGGCTGGTTTAAGCAGCCTCACCTGGCCCGAGTCAGACAGATTAGACTCTGACGCTGAGTGAGGCTGCACACCTGTTGTGCATTGAGCAATCGACATTCACAGGTTAAACCAGCCATCCCCAGAAACACTCAGGGTCACTCCAACTTGGTGGCATGGATCACCTGCTTCATTTAAAATTGTCATTCAAACTCTGCAATAAACAGTTTTACAACACCACCTCCCAGTATCCTGGTATCTGAGGAGCCCAGTAAAAGCTACCTCGGCGGTGTGTAGCACTGAACTTGCATCGGAAATAAATACATTTAAACGAAAAGGTGTGAGTTGGTTGCATGAATATCCAGAATAAATATTACAATTATCTCAACCAAAATGTATCCCATACTAGTGTACTCATACTCATTATTTGGAAAGGAATAAAAAACATTTCAAATGTGTTTTGTTTTTATTATTTGGATGGTGAAAGATGATGAATCTTTCTAGTTTTTTACAGAGGTTTATCATTCATTGTTTTCACTGTACACTTTTTTCCTCTTTTACCCATATTTACAAATGAACAGTAGTTGAGGAAGAGGAAAGAATGATACACCTGAGATCCAAGCTTTTTCAATCTATGACTTCAGGTAATATTGGGTAAAGCAATACTGATGTTACAAACATTAGTCCTTCGATTATAAAAGATTTCTCCTAAGTACACGTAAGACAGTGCCTCTGATCTCTTTGCTCTGCAGACAGTAAACAGTGGGATTAATGAGAGGTGGCAATAGCGTAGAGATGATCAGCAAAGCGTTTCTCTCTGTTAAGTTCAGCGTAACTCCCACTCTGGTTAACAGTACTGACACCAGCTTCGGAGCATAGTAACAAACAACAGGGATGAAATGGCTGATGACAGTGCGGAACGTGCGCCCTCCTTTCTCCGTGCTTGGGAGCCTCAGCACAGTAAAGACAAGTTTCCCATAGGAAAGTAAGATCAATGGAAATTGCCCACCGAGTAGCCACAGAGCACCGGTACTGGACAACAGCCAATACGGTTCTGGATCTACACAGGCTGCCCTGATGATTGCTGCATAGTCACAGAATATGTATTTGATCACAGGCTGGCAGTACGGCAGCTGATCTGCAATAGACACCAACATGCCCATTAAGCAAATCCCCAAAAGCCAGGACAACACAATCAATAAGAACACTCGCTGGTTGGTCAGGATGGTGGCATAGCGTAAGGGCTCGCTGATGGCCACAGTGCGGTCCAGTGCCATCAGAGAGAGGGCCAGACACTCTGTGATGTCTCCTAGGTGGTAGATGTAAACGCGGGACAGGCAGGAGTGGTAGGAGATGGTTTTGTCCCCGGCCAGCAGAACAGAGATCATGGTGGTACTGGCGCCGGTGGAGAACATGATGTCCACCAGAGCCAGGTTACAGATCAGCAGGTACATGGGGCGGTGCAGACGCCTGTCTGTGGAGATGACGCAGATGTTGGTGGTGGAGCCGAGGAGGGCCAGGCAGTAGGCCAGCAGGATCACAGTGCCCATCAGCTTGTGGTAGGGTAGGTGGTCGAAGCCCGTGAAGGTGAACTCCGCCACGTTCTGCCCTGAGAAGTTCACTAACGACATCCTCACGCAAGGGAACCTCCCATGACCCGTTAAAGCCGGAGCACAGTCATTATATGTGGATGCTATACCACAAGCTTTGCTCTAAGAAGTGTGCATAATTAAGGTGAAGTTCGGAAGCCGCACCCTATGGGATGCATGGCAGGGTGAGCCACGTGACAAATGATGATGGGCACGGAGAAAAAAAACAAAGAAAGTACATCAACATGTTGGTGTTTTCCAAAGTAGTTCTGTTGCAAAGTTATTCTTTCCTCTGTTTAGAAGAGAGCCATTTAGGCTGTTTACCAAACCTCTGGGGGTCTCGTATGCTAATTTGGATGTTTAATCTAGTAGATTTTCATTGCCGAATCCAAACACGAGTAAAGATTACAATTTTTTTTTTTTACACAACTAAAAAAACATTTTTGGTTGTTCATTCCTTTAAAACTATTTCCTGTCAATATTACATCACAGTTGTCAAAATTGTTTTGCAACATCAGTGATGGTTGAGTTCAGCAGGTCCCACCAGACCTAATTAAATGGTACACTTGTGTCTCGGGACGTCACCCACACACAAAAACACATTAAGTTATGTTCATGTGGAGATGCTGGCTCAGGGGCTAGGTTGGGGTTCATCTGGCCTGGACACAAGGGTCAGCACCACGACTCTTGGGATGAGTGCCATGGGATATGTAGTGACCACAGGGAGTCAGGATCTCTGTTGATCATCTCATCGAGAAGACAGGAATAAAGCCTAAAGTGAACTAGTGCCTGCAATGTTGTCCCAGTAATTTACTGGGAACCATGCGTCAGAGGGGCTTAGAGACACATACGTGTCCGTAGAGGAGTCTTATTACCTCCAAAATGCCCAGGGAGCTAATGAGGCCTCTTATTAATTCACTGACAATAAGCTCATAACAGAGGGACTCAAGGGGAAACAGTGGTTTTGAAAAGATTTAGTTACACAGCTGGGGCCGTATTCACAAAGCATTTTATCTTACCGCTAGGAGTGCTCCTAACTCGCGCTAAAACATTTTACGTAGGAGTTTTTTCTTAAAAGTTATTCACAAAGCCACTGAGACCTACTCTTACTAAGGATACATCACAAAGAGTGAACTAAGAGTGACGCGCCATTGCTATGGATTACGTAAATTCTCGTGCACGAGTTTAGAAGCGGTCAGTTCGGTGATTGGTTGTTCAGACGAGCCCACTGAATCACCGAAAAACAAGGAAATAAGAAATGAATTCCTATTAAGTAGTTATAGTGCAGTTAGCAGAATACACGCATGATGACAATTCTGTGCAGACCATGATAATGACGTTGTAGCCTGCACGTTCAAGAGAGAGAGAAAGCAAACAATAAAAATACGTAAAATTTAAAAGAAAATAAATGTTATGAACTACCCAAGTGTTGACTGATTTGTGCCAAGGTGTTTACCTAAAATGTGTTTGCAAAGTGATCCCTAAATGCCTGTTCACTCATCATCATCATCATCATCGTCTGGCTGTGGAATGTTCCTCCGCTTGCAGAGGTTGTGTAGAATGGCACATACAGTGATTACTGTGCTTGCCCTCTCTGGGGTGAGGCGTATTTCGCCGTGGAGGACATGAAACCGACGTTTCATCTGCCCAATTCCTCTCTCCACAACATTTCGTGTATGTTTGTGTGCTCTAGCATATATGGAAGAAATCAGTAAACAATAATAAATATGGATTCAACAAATAAAATGCGTCAAAGAGCCAATGCGATGTATTTTACGCATAGGACTAAGCGTAATCTGCGTAATCACTTACATGTTATACTTTAACTGTGCTCCCGGTTGTGGATTGAGGTAGGGTGTCTAGAGCCACGTCTTGCATGGATAGTCACTGTCACCCAGCAAGTTACACCCAACTGGTACATCTCAAAAAGCTGCCTCAGACCGCTCACCATTAAAATGCGTGAATCATGGGTAGCTGAAGATCCAGGCCACTTTGCAACAACATCCAGTAGGCTTTGTTAAAATTTGCATCAAAAACAACCTGCGTGTTGATGGAATGCACTTTCTTCCTATTGACGAACACGTCCTCGTCTTTTGATGGCGCAATTATTTTTATGTGCATCCCGTCAATAGCACCGACCACACCGGGCATACCTGCAATTGCCATGAAGTTGGCTATGATCCTGTGTAATTGTTGAATGTCCAAAGGAAAGTTTATGGCACGGCTGACTGATGGTTGCGATCATTTTAAATCGTCGGCATTGCAAAGTTGCATTTCCCCTGTTGCTAAACAGTTGTGTGGCCAAACATTTTATTTCGGGACTAATCGGATTATTCCTGTTAGTCGGGGATGTTATTGCATCGCGCATTAACTCCACAACAAGTTGAATAATCTAACATTTCGTCTCGCAGGCATTTTACGATTCTTTGTGAATAGGTCTTACTGAGTTAGGAGTCCTCTTGAGGACTTTTAAGCTCTCCTAGACTTAGGTGCTACTTTTAGGCCTAAGATACTTTGTGAATTGCTCTTAGTGAAAAAAGTTAGGAGTCCTAAATGTAAGAGTGACACGCCCATTATTTTTAGGAGTTACTCCTAAATTCGCCAGTTAGGACCTACTTTTAGCCCTAAGATCCTTTGTGAATACGGCCCCTGATGTTTAACTGAGGACTTGATGCTCTGTGGCTTCAATTGTCTCAGAGTAGGCCTTAGCTTGAAGGCAAGGTCAGGGTCAGACTGGGACTGAACATCTGCCCGGGACTTTGAAACAGCCTTCATCACCACGCATACCATTCCTAAATACATAGATACTTTCTTCAATTAAACAGCTCTAAAACAGAAGCCATCCTCATCGGCACACCACATCAGCTCCGCTCCTCCCACATCACCAATATCACTTTCTCTGGCCAAAACATCCCCCCTTCCACATCTGTCACCAACCTGGGTGTTAAAATGGACCAGCAACTGAACTATGACACCCAGATCAATCACCTCCATAAGACCGCATTCTACCACCTCAAAAACATTGCCAAACTCCGGCCTACACTCACCCTGGCAGATGCAGAGAGGCTTGCCCACGCCTTTGTCTCCTCAAATCCCTTCACTTGCTCCCTGCCACCTTCAGAATTGAATACACGGTCTCCCTCCTCACCCACCAGTGCATCCACGGACATGCCCCCCCCTACCTCCAGGAGCTCCTCGGCCCCCGGACCACCTCACGCACCCTTCGCTGTGCATCGGCACACACCCTCAGACCACCTAAGACCAAGCTCAACACCATGGGCGATCGGCTTTTCTCCGCTGCTGCCCCAAGACTATGGAACGCCCTCCCTGACCACCTGAAGGCCCCACAGACTACAGCTGTTGTTAAACGAAACCTTAAGACTTATCTTTTTAATAAAGCCTTTTGCTCATTTCTCTTTTACTGTATGTGTATTATATGTTGTAATAACCCTTTTTCTTTCTTTTAAGCTCTGTAGCACTTTGAGTGCTACAAAGTTTAAAACAACAGAGTTGAGCTATAAATAAAATGTATAATTATTATTATTATTATCATATATTTACATATAAATTAAAGCGTAGGGTCACTGCTTCTACCTGGCCATTGTAATGCTGCATCCCTACAGATTGCTTACATAACTCTATACTGTATTACTGGACTGTAATGTTGTGGATTCCCTATCCCCCGTCTGTAAGGATTTTGGATCGCCATTCCATTGTTAGTAGTCTACAATGGGAAAGGTAATTATTAATTAAATGTGTAAGTTGATTGGATGATTTGCCAGAACATATATCGAATTTAAAACACGTCCTTTCTAGAGCCGTTTGTCCGTTCTGCTCTACTGAAGAAACATGGCAGGCTCTGTTGAAATGGATCTGCATGCGAACATTATCTTGCATTTCTGGCAAGTACTACATACTGCACCTATAACTCTATTTCTCTTCAACAATAAACTTACTAAAGTGAGTTGAAAATGTTGCGAAACATCAGTCAAGTGGAGGTCTCCTAAGACCTAATTAGAGCAGTGTAATCTCCTGGCGCACTGTTGTCTCCGGTGACGCCTGGCACGACTCAAAAACAAAAACATGTGTTGATGGTAATGACGGATCAATTAAATGTTTCATTTTATCACACTCATGTGTTGTATCATTCCTTCACGTGGACAATGATAAGGAAGTTAACTTTCTTCCATTTTCTATCTTGTTCTAAATTAATATATGCAAAGTTTGTATCATTTAACTTTCCTCTCCTCAAAGTGACACGCGTTCGACTCATAAATGTTTACATGCGTGTGGTGTAACTGTAGAATTACATAACTACAAAACAATTAAGATGACAAAAATAGACATTTCGACCGCTTTAGTTTATATGAAGGGTAAATTAAATCCCTAAAAAACAACAAAGCCATTGCACCCCATTAAAATGATAATTTTGCTCAATTGACTCAAGTATAAAACATTAATTTCACATTTGCTTACCATTAATATCTTCATTTTCATTCTGCATGGTTCGGTGCCACATCATCAACTTGTGGCTGATTGAAAGAATGTTAAAGAAAATATTTGTGATACTGATACTTCTCCTCTTTAGTACAGGAATTGGAGAGGTGTTTTGATGCTGTTATTACAAACTATCAGGCTTATCATTACTGCAAACCCAGTTTGGCCTTCTGACCCCTTATACCTCGCAGGTTCAGGATCACATCCTACCTGCTGTTCCTTTCCTCAGAGACACCTGTCTGTCTCTAGAGGAGTCTGAACACCTGTCATAGGCCCTGGGACCTATTACTAATGAAATGACGATTAATTTACAGACAATAAGCTGATAATAGAGGGTCCCAATGGAAAACAATGGTTTGGAGAAGAGATCCAGTTCCACAGCTGAAGATGACATTCAGACGATACTCATACTCCTCTGGAATGCTCAGACTCGCCAATCAATTAAGTGGTCAACAGCAACAAGAAATTGTATTGATGAAAGACTCATCCATGAGTCACACAATGTTGACAGACAAGGGAAAGGAAAGAGAGATATGAAGAAAAAGGAAGAGATACATGTTGGTTTCTTTTAAGGGTTATTATTGTTGCATGAATTTATTGTTTCTACTGATAAGACAGTGTGGAAATCCTTTACTCTTATGTCATTTTACCCTGAGGTAAATGCAGTTGTTCATTGTAATAAATGTTAAAATAGTGATCTGTTTTGTTGGTATTACATCAGACGATACAAAATGTTATCCATTCAAATATGCATTTCTAGTTGATGATGATAAAAAGTAGAGAGAAAAGTTATCTTCAACTCTTTCTTGTCAACATCACATCACTATACCGTATTGAATTTTTTTGCAACAACAGTGGAGTTAAGTGAGCCGGTCTCGCCAGACCTAATTACCTACATTGTTGTCCCTGGGGTTGATGTCCAAAAACAAAAACACATGTTGCGTGATGAATGAAACGTCTTACTTTTTATTTGTGGATTATAAATTCCCTTAATGTTGGTCCCTTGATTATCATAAAGACAATTAAAAGTAAATTGTATTGCATCATCTTCGTTACATTTTTCAGGGTTTGATTTAATTTAAATTGCATCTACCGGTAATTGAGTTACAAAAGTTAAGAACACAACCATTGATACATTTGTAAAGCCTATGAAACTTATTGAGTTTTCTATCTGTTAATATTGTTACATGCTTATGGTGAAACTCTACCCAATTCAATGGTAGGATAAATGGTAAATAGAGTTGGGTCACGATTCGGGGTTGGTTCTCATGACCTCATTACCCCAAATGTTTGGTAACGAAAAAACAAACAAACGTGTTGCACTTGCAATACAGCGTTACCTACAGAGAAGATATCTTTTTTGAAAATGAAAAGATAATGTATGAAAACCCCTTTGTGATTATTAGAGCATTCCAAGGGGTGAACCATTGTCACTGTAAAATAATAAGGCAATTCAGATTATTATTATTTTTTTCCCAGGCTACAAAAAACGACTCTAAAGGCTAATTTATTTTTTGTGATACCATGGTTAGGGTAAACTACATTTTAAGTTTCAAGATCTCTATTCCATCGGTCTAATTAAAATGTTGCTTTTGGAATTTGCTGGTCATGTAAAAGTTAAAAAGTTAGTTGAAGTCAGGTATTTTACCACCAGGGGTCAGTGTGATGAGCCCTTTCAAAATTCGCCATGTCCTGTGACTTTGCGACATCATTCTATTGAGTGTCCACACAGTTGATTGATGGATAGATAAGTCTACCAGTTGTTACAGGTATTCTCGTAGACTTTTCTGTCCATCATTCATCCATCACACTTATGATGTCACTTGATTATATTTTGAAATGGCTTTCAAGGGTCATAAAAAGCCCATTTTACAAGGAGATTCCTTATGCTAGCGAGCGTTGAATGCTCTCGGTATGTTGATATAATTTCGACAGCAACAAATGCCTCTTAAATAAATTGTGTACCCTAGCTTCAAATCTTTTAAAAAAAATCTTTAAAAATTGTCAGAAATATACTTTTTATCATTATGAAAACTACGATACTGTATTCTCATTTATTTGAGCTCTTTTTAGATATTGATTTCATTAAATGCAACAGTAACAACCATTGTTTTAATAGAAGGCTAACATGATGTCCCAGAACGATTATTTATATACGACCTATTTCAATGTAACACCGTCAGTCCTTCATTCTCATATGTCCCCCTGTAACTTCAAGTTTACCGGCGTTGTTATGATATCGAGGCGTATCTGAAAGGCTTTTGAGGAATCTACGATCAATAGATTCCTTGAGTTGACGATAGCAGAAGGTATGGTTCAGCGTCGGCAGCGAAATATTCTTACGTTTCAGACATTTCACTTGCATGCCGCTGTTGTGCATGTGTTAGTGATCTAATTGGACTGCTTTTATTCATCTATTTGGGTTACCACAATCTGTCAGTTCAATGATTAGAACGATAATAATAACAATGCAAATAGGGACGGTTGATGTCGACATTTATATTTTAAAAAAAGAGCAACTGTTTTTTACGTCCAATATGGTTAACTTGGATGAGATCCGACTGTAAGAGTGCATTACAGACTTTCATAATAATTATTCTGAAAAGGGGATTGACTTTTTGATCCTTACTTCTCAAATGCATGTTATTTATTGAATATTTTGACATTAAATTATTTGATCTTATCTTATTTGAGCTTTTTATTTTATTTATTCCGTCCAGTATGTCCACCACATCACCACCGCACAACCGCAGCCGAAGTGAAGATGAGGACGACCCAATCGACCTCATGATCTCACGCACTGGTTGTGGCGAGCTTCACTATGCTGTCCAGGAATGCATGGCGGAGCACCAGGACTGGCGCAAGTGCCAAAGTCAAGTCCAGACGTTCAAAGACTGCATGACAAGCTTTCAAAACTCAAGGAAAGAACTGCTCAATAAGCAACAGCACGACTCCGCCAAGTCGGAACATAACTGAACATTAACCATGTGGCTAATTAATGCAAATTATGTAAATTCATCTAGTGTATCTTGTAAATTCATAAATATATTGTTTTCCCGAGGATCTGTTCTCCATTTTATTTTGAGTGATACTGGTTGAAGCACAATTCAGTTATTTAAAGCTATTCTATCTATCTACCTAGTGTGTGTGTGTGTGTGTGTGTGTGTGTGTGTGTGTGTGTGTATGTATATATATATATATATATATATATATATATATATATATATATATATATATATACATACACACACACACACACACACGTGTCTGTATATATATATATATATATATATATATATATATATATATATATATATATATATATATATATCAGTACATTGTCATCAGCAGATACAGCCTCAGGAGCAGATGGGAGGGGGGCCTCAGGGGCCCGGGCTCCGGCCCCTGTACCCTCATTGGCTAAGGTTCTCCTCTGGCCTCAGCACACTTTATCAGTAATCATTATGACAGGGGGGTCGTTGACCTCGCACTACCCCCCCCACGGTGTCCCTGCTCGGCCCTGCTCAGGAGGGCTTCTGATGGGCATCCCGCTCTAAAGAGTTCTGATGTCTGAGCCAATGCCCTGTTCCACCCATGCATTGGCTGGTTGGAAAAACCCTTTCATCCAGGAGACGGGAGTTCATTTAGATATTATTTAGAACTTGGTTAGGTTAAAGCAACGACTTGGTGAGGTTAAGGTCGGGGTGGATGAATGGCATCACAACTATTTGGTTAGGTTCAGCAACAAATACTTTTTCAAAACTACATTTTCTCACAACCTTCATAACTACTGCAAATGGAAGACATTGTAGTTAATTGGTTGAAGACTGCAGAACACGAAAACCCAAGACAATCAGAGGCAGAGTAGGACGGGTCTTGCCTAAATTGATTTTGTTAAGAAAGACTCGTGCCTAAGATAAGGATATTGTGTTCACCAACTTTTGATACACAAATAAACATCAACACGTTACAAGTATTTCATTCATTTATTTGGTTTAGTTGTATTTTTGCACAATATTACTTTCACAGAAAATGTACCATAAATGTAACCAAAACACATTGAATATGCAAAATCGTATCAACCCAGAACCAAGTAAAGAACCCTATTCATGAACACCTCCGCCAATGATATATCTATGCCTGCATATGCAAAATGGATGACTATTAAAGCTGGCACATGGATAGAGTTCATAAAGTGACATGAAGCTAAAACATGAAGGTACGGTTAGAAAATATGACAATTAAACAATATCCTTTTGGATCATCAACCTGTTCATTTGCAGGGTCCATATATTTGTATTCATAAAGTATGCTGATGTTGATTCATGGAAAGATTACAGATGTAATGGAGGTATCTTGATATTCATCTCTGCAACGCATAGAACAGTGAGCATGGTATTGCTGTCAAAATGTGAATGACTCACACCATGTTTAGCATAAGAATAGACTGCATCATTTTAAATCATATTTAAACTTTTGGTCATATCGTACAACAATACAATGGATTTAATTCTCAAAATGAAATGGGTTGAGGAAGTGTCTTCAGTTAAAAAATAAAAAATCACTGAGAACACAATTCTTAGTGTTTGTTGCCAAAATCAAAAACCTGATTATTGTTCTGATTACGGTGAAAAATGCTTTGCCAAACAAAACAATTCCCTCAGATGGTAGTGATATATATAACCTGGAACAATTAATATTGTCTAAGTCGATAACATAACCCAAACATTTAACAATGAACCAATCTAAGATTTGACACCACAACACAATATCTTATATTTAACATCACATATGGATAATCAATTTGACAGAAATTTTTGAATGCTTCAATTTTGCGAGCACCATTTTCAGAGATTGTTTGATTTCCTGAGTCTGCAGAACATAAATGAGTGGGTTCAACGCTGGAGGTAGGACAGCTGCAAGAGAAAGACTAATGATCCTTGCATTGCGAGGCATTTGAGTGTCAAATGTGAAAGTGAATAGAATAGGTAAGTAATAAATTGCAACCAAAATTATGTGAGCACTACATGTTTTGAAAGCCTTCATTCTATCCTGGGCTCCAGCTATTTTGGCCAAAGTGGTGCCAATGCACGTGTAACTGATCAAGACAAACATCAATGGAACCCAAAGAATGAAAGCTGGTAACACTTTGGCAATAATGAAATTAGGCAGATTGTCATTGCAGGCGAGTCGATAGAGCGGCCCATGGTCACAGAAATAGCTGTTGATAACAACAGACCTGCAGTAGGATAGCCGTGTTAGAAACCCTACAAGTACGAAGGTGAAAAGGATGGCGATAATCCAGCAAGTTGCCACCAGTGAGAACATGGTCTTCAGACTCACAATGATATGATAACGGAATGGAAAGGCGATCGCTATTAGCCTGTCAAAGGAGAGTAAAGCCAGATTGAGAGACTGCATGAGGAGGTTCAAGCAATAAAAAAACAAATAGGTTAAGCAGTGGCTGTACGAGATGTACTTGTTGTTGAACCAGAATGTGTCGATAACCTTGGGCACCAGGGCAGAGTTGCCAAGCACATCTACAAACGCCAAGTTAAACACAGCAATATACTTTGGAGTCTTGAGACTCTGGTCGAAGCATATCAAGGCCATCACTACGCTGTTTTCCACCACTGACATGATGTATAGTACCAGTAAAAATAAATAGTAGTAGTTAACATGAGGGATGCCTGAAAAGCCACTTATAATAAAGTAGGCTGGTGTCACAATAGTCCCGTTAGAGTCCATTGTTTGATGTCCAAATGATGTTAGAGAGCTTGACCAGCTCCTCTCTCTATGTATGTATGTATGTATGTATGTATGTATGTATTCAATCTCTGTCTCTTTCTCTCCCTCTGTTCAGGGTGATGTGTGGGGCAGCTTTATGCCTCACCCTGACAGTACATTGTCGTCATCCCTACATACAACCTCAGGAGCAGACAGGAGGGGGCTCTCAGGGGCCGAGGGTCCTGCTCCTAAGCTCTAATTGGCTAAAGCTCTCCTCTTTCCCAGGAAAACACCATTAAATTCGTTTTTACTTTTTCATAATAGCTTTTCAATTGTTAATACAGCCGATTATTTTGTACAGTACCATCGAAATATATCCAATTGAACTGAATCATCATATTACTTCATATAAGAGAGAGCACATCACACTAGTCCTGGCTCAGCTGCACTGGCTCCCTGTCAAATTTAGAATTGATTTTAAGATTTTACTCTTTGTTTTTAAATCTCTTAATGGCTCAGCCCCCCCTTATATTGCTGAAATGCTTTCTCCACACTCCACCTCAAGGTTGACCCAGTCATCCACAAAACAGCTCCTATCTGTCCCCCGTACACGTCTTAAAACGAAAGGTGACCGGGCATTCTCTGTTGCTGGCCCAAACCTATGGAATCCCCTTCCACCCCACATCAAGTCCTCTACCACCCTTGCCAGTTTTAAGTCTAATTTAAAGACATACCTTTTCACTCTTGCTTTTAACAACCCTTAACACCCTTAACCTTGTTCTTACTATTTTTATTGCTCTCGTTCTACTTATTTTATACTTATTTTATCCAATTATTTTTTAGTCAAGACCTGTGTATCCCTGGGCCCCTTTCAACAACTGTCCTGCCCAACCCTGACTTCTGCAAATGTAAAGCGCTTTGGGTCAACTCCTGTTGTTTTTAAATGTGCTATATAAATAAAAGTGACTTGACTTGACATCCATGCTTATAACTGGGTGGTTGTTGTCCTCGTATTTCCCCCATTATGTCTGTGCACAGCCCTGCTCAGGAGGGATTCCCATGGGCATCCCGCCCTAAAGAGATCTGATGTCTGAGCCAAGGCCCTGTTCCATCCATGCATCTGCTGGATGGATAAACCATTTCACCAAGGAGACCGAAGTTCATGTCACATATTCATTTGAGACTTATTGTACTAAATATTTGCATTTTTTTTTATTATTTACCAATGAGTTCAAGCAACACAACACTTCGGTAAGGTTCAGGTCGCTGTGGATGGATGGTTCAGGCAACACAAAGGTAGGTTTTAGGAAACAACCACTTTTTACCGCAACAACCTTTTTCCTCACCCTTGACAAAACCTAAGGCAATAAGACGCAGAGTAGGGCTTGCCTTCGCTAACCCAGGAGAAAATCTAAATTGATTGAGATTATTCCTGATGAGGGATACGCTGTGGCTAGTATTAGTTTCAATGCTTTGAATGTGTTTGTTTTTATTCAAATTGTCTTGGCATCCCTAAGCAGCAGGAATTCAAGGCAATTGTATTTTTAGAAGACTTTTTCCATATAAATCCATGTACCTTACTCTTGTATTTTAGTGTCAAATAACTTTGTCCCAGACATTTGAGCATTGCAGGTTTTAACAGTCTTAATTCTATCCTGGGCTTGGGCTATCTTAGCCAAAAATGCGCTAATGCACATGTAAGCGATCAAGATAAACAGCTATGGAACCCGAAGAATAACAGTTGTAAACAAGTTGGCAAGTGTATTATCAGCCTGAATGTTATTGCATGCAATTTGACAAAGCAGTCCATGGACACATAAATGGCTGATATCGACATCAATGATGAGCTCATTTAAGATCTGATTTTAACTTTTTGTCATATAGATCACACAAAAATACAATGCATTCATTTCTCAGAATTAAATTGTATAAGAGTTATTATTCTTCAGTTACAGAAGAAAAAGGTTTTATTACCAAAAATTCACTGATTACTATTACAAATGTTTTACCTAACAAAAACTGTACACTTCAACACAATGT
Organism: Gadus morhua; assembly: GCF_902167405.1. Classification (NCBI taxonomy): domain Eukaryota; kingdom Metazoa; phylum Chordata; class Actinopteri; order Gadiformes; family Gadidae; genus Gadus; species Gadus morhua. The sequence goes on from NC_044054.1 coordinate 30,207,052, forward strand.
CTGAAATGAAATATCACATTGATCTTCTACTTCAATGCAATTTTTGATTGCTTCATTTTGTTCAACATCTTTTTCAGAGACAGTTTGATTTCCTCAGTCTGTAGAACATAAATCAGTGGGTTAAACGCTGGAGGTATGACTGCTGCAAGAGAAAGACAAATTATCCCTGCATTGCGAGGCATTTTAGCGGCAACACTAAAAGTGACTAGAATAGGTAAGTAAAAAATAATTACCAACATTATATGGGCACTGCATGTTTTAAAAGCCTTCATCCTATCTTGTCCTCCAGCTATTTTAGCCAAAGCTGCACCAATGCACATGTAAGATATCAAAATAAAGAGCAATGGAGCCCAAAGAATAAAAACTGGTATCACTGTGGAAATTATATCATTGGGCCGATAGTCATTGCAGGCAAGTTCATAGAGCGGCCCATAGTCACAGAAATAGCTGTTGATAACAACAGACCTGCAGAAGGACAGCCGGATAAGAAACCCTACAGCTACTAACATGTCAAATATGGAGATAATCCAGCAAGCAGCTACCAGTGAGAACATGGTCTTCAGATTCACAATGATCTGATAACGTAATGGAAAGGTGATCGCTATTAGCCTGTCAAAGGAGAGTAAAGCCAGATTAAGAGACTGCATGGTGAGGAGCACATAATAAAAAAACGAATAGGTTAAGCAGTTGCTGTACGAGATGTACTTGTGGTCGAACCAGAAGGTGTCTATAACCTTGGGCACCAGTGCCGAGCTGCCGACCATGTCTACAAACACCAAGTTAAACACAGCAATATACTTTGGAGTCTTGAGACTCTGGTCGAAGCAGATCAAGGCCATCACTGTCCCGTTTTCCACCACTGACATGATGTACAGCACCAGTAAAAATAAATAGTAGTAGTTAACATGAGGGATGCCTGAAAAGCCCATGATAATGAAGTATGCTGGCCTCACAATAGTCATGTTAGAGTCCATTTTTTGATATCCAAGTGATGTTAGAGCTTGACAGTGTTTATGTCTCTGTGTCTCTCCCTTTCCCTCTGTTCAGGGTGCTGTGTGGGGCAGCTTTATGTCTCAGCCTGACAGTACATTGTCATCATCACCAGATACAGCCTCAGGGGCAGACATGAGGGGGCCCTCAGGGGCCCGGGCTCCTGCCCCTTTGCCCTCATTGGCTAAGGCTTTCCTCTGGCCCAGGAAAACACCATTAAAACCGTTTTTTCTTTTTCATAAAAGTTTTTCAATTGTTATTTTTACTTCGGCCGATCATTTTGTTTATATCAGTACCATTGTAAATATATCCAATTGAACTGAATCATCATATTACTTCCATGCTTATAACCGGGTGGTTGTTGTCCTCGTATTTCCCCCATTATGTCTGTGCACAGCCCTGCTCAGGAGAGATTCCCATGGGCATCCTACTCTAAAGAGATCTGACGTCTGAGCCAAGGCCCTGTTCGATCCATGCATCTGCTGGATGGATAAACTCTTTCATTTCACATTTTCATTCTAGACTAAGTGTACTTAATATTTGCATTTTTATTTTTTATTGACCAATTAGTTCAAGCAACACAACACTTCGGTAAGGTTTAGGTCGTTGTGGATGAATGGTTTAGGCAACACAACTATTTGGTAGGTTTTAGGAAACCACTACTTTTTACCTTAACAACCTTTTTCCTCACCCTCGATAAAACCTAAGACAATAAGAGGCGGAGTAGGGTGGGTCATGCCTTTGTCATCCGGGGAGAAAATCTAAATTGATTCTGTTAAGAAAGACTATTGTGCCTAAGATAAGGATAATGTCTGCACCAACTTCCAATATAGTATACGTTAACACAATGCAACTGTTTTTCACTTAACTACGATAATTTGTGTTTTTGCAAAGTATCAGAATAATGTATCAACCTGTTTCAAATCCAAACAATACACATTGGATACGCAAAATCTATCAAAAACAGGGCCAAGCAAATGAAAACCTCTGCCAATGTATTGATATATCTAAGCAGGCAACTGCAAATGCATGAATATTAAGGGTGGCACATGGATAGAGTTCATAAAGTGATTTGAAGCTCAAACAGTCATCACATGAAGACACGGTAAGATAAGATGACAATTAAACCATTTCCTTTTAGATCATCTACCTGTTCATTTGCAGGTTTCACATATTTGTATTTATAAAGAATACAGATTTATTTCACGGAAAGATATGTTATTGATAATGATGTATTACCTTATTTATTATCTTATATAATTGAGATCTCTTGAAACTCATCTTGTGTAACTTGATCGTATTTATTATTTGATGTTTAGTAGTTAGCAGCATGCACCTTTTAACGTTGGTATGCATACCGTCAATGAACTAATGAGGAAGTAGATGTCCCGGATACAATGTTTTTTCTCATGTAACAAATAGCATGGTGTTGCGGTAGAAGTTTGAATGACTTTAATGATGAGCTCACGCCATGTTCAGCATAACAATAGGCATTTAAGATCATATTTAAACGGTTTTGTCATGTAAATCAGGGGTTCTCAACCACCGGGCCGTGGAGCATTGGCCGCAGAGATTTAGAAAAGAACCTTCCAAAAGTAAATATATGTTATATGCTTATTGCATACTGTTAACAGACGATGAACAAGCTCATCCTTACGTTTTTATTGACTTGAAACTTACACAGTATATCACAGTCATGTTGTTAGAATGTGACAATGTTACTGTCTATTAAAAATTTGCATATGGATAAGGCAGGCATATAATGGTTTGTGCCTGGTAGCTGCATCAGAGACTCTTACTGGTGGGTCGGGCATCTGTATCACAAATAAGTGTTTTTTAATACTGAAAAACAACGATGACAGAGGTTTTCCATAACAATTAAAATACCCTCAGGAAGGAGCGATAATTTAACTAAAATAAAATTAATAAAATTCATTTTGAAGAAGTTGATAACATTAACATACTTCTATATATGTTACATCTTCAAGCAAAACATTTAACAATGAACAAATCAACGATGTACCCTGCAAAATGTTATCTTAATTTAAATATCACTTTTGATAGTCTATTACACAGCAATTCTTGATTGCCTAATTCTTTTGAAAACCTTTTTTAGGGACTTTTTGATTTCCTGAGTCTGTAAAACATAAATGAGTGGGTTCAACGCTGGAGGTAGGACAGCAGCAAGAGACATGTTAATGATCCGTGTATTGCGAGACATTTTAGCCTCAAAAGAGAAGGTGACTAAAATAGGTAAGTAATAAATAGTCACCAACATTATATGAGCACTGCATGTTTTAAAAGCCTTCATTCTATCCTTGGCTTTGGCTATTTTGGCCAAAGCTGCGCCAATGCACATGTAAGTGATCAAGATAAACAGCAATGGAACCCAAAGAATAACAGTTGTTAACAATATGGCAAATATAACATTAGGCTGATTGTCATTGCAGGCTAGTTTATAAAGTGGCCCATGGTCACAGAAATAGCTGTTGATAACAACAGACCTGCAGTAGGACAGCCGTGTTAGGAGCCCTACAGCTATCAGGTTCCCAAGAATGGAAAAAATCCAGAGAGAGGCCACCAGTGAGAACATGTTCTTCAGACTCACAATGATCTGATAACGCAATGGAAAGGTGATCGCCACTAACCTGTCGAAAGAGAGTACAACCAGATTAAGAGACTGCATGGTGAGGGTCAAGAAATTAAAAAACTCATAGGTTAAGCAGTTGCTGTACGAGATGTACTTGTTGTTGAACCAGAACGTGTCGATAACCTTGGGCACCAGGGCAGAGTTTCCGAGCACGTCTACAAACGCCAAGTTAAACACAGCAATATACTTTGGAGTCTTGAGACTCTGGTCTAAGCAGATCAAGGCCATCACTATCCCGTTTTCGGCCACAGACATGATGTAGAGCACCAGTAAAAAGAAATAGTAGTAGTTAATATAAGGGATGCCTGAAAAGCCCATGATAATGAAGTATGCTGGTCTCACAATAGTCATGTTAGAGTCCATGGTTTGATTGATGTTAGAGAGCTTGACAATAGCTCCTCTCTCTTTATGTGTTTGTGTCTCTGTGTCTCTCCCTCTCCCTCTGTTCAGGCTGATGTGTGGGGCAGCTTTATGGCTCAGCCTGACAGTACATTGTCGTCATCCCCAGATACAGCCTCAGGAGCAGACAGGAGGGGGCCCTCAGGGGCCCGGGCTCCTGCCCCTTTGCCCTCATTGGCTAAAGTTCTCCTCTAGCCCAAAATAACCTCCTAAAAACCTTTGTGCTTTTTTGAGCTTTTGCTTTTCCATAATAGTAATTTTGTTGTATTTTTTACTACTGCTTATTTAGTTTTCCAACTATAAATATCATTGTCAATATATCAGATCCTCAGAAGTTCATCGGTTATCATTATAACCGGGGGGTGTTTGTTCTCATACTACCCCCCAAAATGTCAGTGACGGCCCTGCTCAGGAGGGAATGGGTATCCCACTCTAAAGGCCCTATTTCATCCATGCATTCATTCGATTTGGGGGCAATTGGGCGGTGATAGTTGAATTCTGTGGGTCAGGGTTTTTCAGGCACTGGAATTAATGTTGCGATATTACAGAGGGTTGATGTTGTGGTAGGTTTGTAGGATTCATAGAAGAGCCGGTGAAGAATGGGTAAGAGTTCCAACGCGCCGGTTTTCCGCACCCTTTGGCGGATGTCGTCAGGCCTTTCCTAGTTAACACCGGCTAATCTGGTACCCTGAGTCCTCCAATGAGAGAAGGGCCGGTTGGTTGGAATCTGGTGAAGGGAGGGCTCTTGGCGCTTTGACGCACTTGTCTAATAAGTCCTGAGTATCAAGACGATTTCAGAGATTTAGTCAAGGGAAAAAGGGATTGTTCGGGTACAATTGGTTTCATATTCACTGATTATTCCTGATGAGGAATATGCTGTGCCTAGAAATAGTTTCATGGCTTTGAATGTTTTTTTTTGTCATGGCAGCCCAGGAACTCAATGCAATTGTGTTTTCAGAAGACTTTTTCCATATAAAACCATGTACCTTACTCTTCCATTTAAGTGTCAAATAGCTTTGTCCCAGACATTTGAGATTTAAAGGGGTCACTGATGTAATCTATGGAACATGTAGTGTTCATCATTCAATTTTGTATTGTCAATTAATTTCATAAACACAAGCGACATTCTTCGTGCCATTGTTCAAAATGGGCAGGTGCATGCAATACTGAACAAGTTGTGGAACAAAAAAAGGCCAAAGTGCATCATGAGGTTGAATATGTTGCTGCACGTTGAGACACCACTTTCAGCCACACTCATAGTCCAAATTAAGCCTTCTCTGTATCAATCTACAACTGAGCAAATACACCAAAATGTGCAAGTCATCATTTGAGTTAATGTGTGAATGAATCTATTAAGAAGTCTATTGACTAAGCAAACAAAGTCTTTGCTCGGCAACCTTCAATTCAATGGAGAGGCCAATTTTTCTGCAATAGAAATAACTGTTAATTGTGTAAAGTATATTTGATTATCCTATAAAAGTGTGTTTGTAATGTTACTCACTAACTGGGGTTGTTCATTGCGTTTTTCTTCAAGATTTATTTATCACTTCAGAAAGACTTTAAGCCTTACGTAAGATTAGGATAGACAATAGATATTGTGTGTACAAACTTCTGACAATAGACTATACACAGTAACACATAACTATTTTCATTTAAAATAATAAAAGACCTCTATGTTTCACTTTGTTTACACATTACTACAGCCCCTTGGTTATTTTCAAATAGTTTGAACACAATGTTTTACAAACAGAATCATGTTCCAGCCTGATTTAATGTAAACAAGAGGTATTCAATGTGCAAAATGTAATGATGTTGAATGAATCATTTGGGCATTTCTGTAAGAGTTTCTGTATAGATCCATGCGATGTTCGCACATTTCAGAAGCAGCAGTTCTTCTCAACCATGCCAGAGATACGAGTCTTTACTTGTTGTGGAAGTACCATAGACGTCTTTATGAATCATAATATCTATCCAAAGCGCACTTAGCTTTTGGCCGAGATATTAGATATTATATTATTATAACATCATATCATATAGATATAGAAGTCCGGGAGTCCGCAAACGGCAACAATCCCTTCTCCTCCATGCTGTGGTTTACTCTGACAGCTCATTTGTATGCAATGGGAGGCAGCTCATTTGCATTACAGCTAGACACCAGAATCAGAGGGGACTAGATGTAGGCGAGATTTGTTTTTCCTAAAAGCTTTTTCCAGTAAACAGCTTCGAAAACCTGTGTTTTGGAACTCATATACTATGTTTACTTGTTTGAAAACACCATAATTTTTCTCCTTTAATGGCAGATTATGATTGTTTAATTCTTGTGAACATTTCTTTGAGAGACTGTTTAATTTCCTGTCTGTAAAAGAGTGTGTAAAACGTAAATAAGTTGGTACAACGCTGTAGGTAGAACAGCAGCAAGAGACATTAATTATGCTATTTTGTTGGGATTTTAGCATGTAATGTGAAAGCGATTAGAATAGGTTAGTAACAAATGGCCACCAACATAATTTGAGCACTGCAGTTTCGAAAAGTCTTAATTCTATCCGGGGTTAAGGCTATCTTAGCCAAAGCTGTGGCAATGCACATGTAAGTGATCAAGATAAACAGCAATGGACACCGAAGAATAACAGTTGTAAACAAGTTGGCAAGTGTATTATCAGACTGAATGTTATTACATGCAATTTGACAAAGCAGCCCATAGACACGTGAATAGCTGATAACAACAATGATGAGCTCATTTAAGATCCCCATTTTAACTTTTGTCACATAGACATAGATCACACAAAAATGCTCTGCATTAATTTCTCAGAATTAAATGGGCTAAGAGTTATTATTCTTCAGTTACAAAAGAAAAAGGTTTTAATACCAAAAATTCAGATTGTGCTGACTATTACAAATGTTTTGCCTAACAAAAAATGTACCCTTCAACACAATATATGAAATTGAATATCACATATTGATATTCTACTTCAATGCAATTTTTGATTGCTTCACTCTTTTGAACACCTTTTTCAGAGACAGTTTGATTTCCTGAGTCTGTAGAACATAAATTAGTGGGTTCAACGCTGGAGGTATGACTGCTGCAATTGAAAGACAAATTATCCTTGCATTGCGAGGCATTTTAGCGGCAACACTAAAAGTGACTAGAATAGGCAAATCATAAATAATCACCAACATTATATGGGCACTGCATGTTTTAAAAGCCTTCATCCTATCCTGTCCTCCAGATATTTTAGCCAAAGCTGCACCAATGCATACACTGTAAAAAATAAAAAGTTGAGAAAACTCAAAATTGCAAGGCAACTTACTGCAATACATTTTTGAGTTTTGAGCCCAACAAAATGTCATTTTTCGTCTTTCGACAAACTTCAAAGTTAGAGTTATACCAACTAAGATTTTATATTTTACAAAACTCAAAAAAGTAAGTCAGGGTTGTTAACTTATTATTTCAAATTAAGGTTAATATTATTTAAAAAAAAAAACATTTCAAAGAATGCAAAACTAGTTTTAAGTTCACTTTATTAAAATTAATAATTGGAAACTTCCATTTGACATTTCTGAATGCCAGACAGCAATAGAACAAGCAACATGTAGCTAGATCAGCAGCAGAGAATCGCTGTCTAAATACATCAAAACAAAGTGCAGAACAAGTTCGACATTATGGTCAAACTTATTCTGCACGATACGGGAGCCCAGGTTAAACGGTGACGCAACTCTCCTGCCTCATACACCGCAAGATCCCGAGAGCTGCCTTTAATTAACACACCCACAACACACAGCGCACCGCACACCCAACCAACGGACATGCAAGTTTTGGTAACGGTGGCGGCAACACTACGCACAATAAACAACACACAAACAATAAAGACCCCAAACCCGTTAACCCCACTTAACCTAACAGAAACAAATTGACAAAAGGCAATAAACCCCTTTTTCCCAACCGGCATCACGAATACCCAGACTCCCCGGGGGGTAGGAGTTGAAATGCGCATGTGCACCGAAGTTGGCCCAGCCTCAGACAGAGTCTGACTTAAACCTGTGTGTCTTGCTAACAAAGATACTACACTGAGCCCAACTCTTGACCCAAAACTCAACATTGTTGGTTGGACTAAATTGCATTGCACAGTTGACATGAATACTTAATGTTTTATATTCATTTTACTCAGAAATCATAATGAGACCAACAATTTTAAGTTTTCGTTTTTACAGTGTATGTAAGACAGGGGTTTTCAAAGTGTGAGAGAGTGAGCCCCTCCTCAGAGAAAAAAATTCAGCTGAGCCCCCCCCACAAAAAGATGTTTGTTCTAAATAGGTTTGTGTTTTGAAAGCTATCTTAATTATTTTACACATTTTAAACATCTCTGATCATAATTTTAAAACATTTGAAACATATTTTTTAAACATTTTAAACATATTTCTGAAACATTACAACATCTTTTTGCGTTTTTAAACACATTTCTTAACACAATTTAACAACTTTACCTAAGCATGTTTTAGCTTAACCTTTTTTAAACACATTTGAACATCTTAATTTGTGTAAACTGCCAGTTTACACAGATTCATTCAGGTTCCCCGACTGAATTTTCTGAGTCTAATTAGATCTGCCTTTTCAGTCCAGAGATTCGACTATTCGGCGGGGTTTGTTTACCGGCGTTGCTATGGTGACCTAAATTATTATAAGCAACTGAAAACGATGCCGGTTTGAAACTAAAATGTGATTCTGAAAAAAGTATAAATGCTATCAAAATTCCGTTTATATAGTATTGAAGATACAAGTGTGTAGATTTGTTTAATGGTTTGAACGATGGTAAACGGTGGAAAAATTAATGAGTTACGATGTCTAGAAGTAGGTGTATCAGAATGGGCGGACGTCTTCAATGAAAACAGCTGAAAACGAAGCGGTATGAAACTAAAACTGTGATTCTGAAGACATTTTAAATGATATCGAAATTCTGTTTAGATATTATTGAAGATACAAGTGTGTAGATTTGTTAAATGGTTTGCACGAAGATAAACGGTTGAAAATGTATTTAGTTATGTATGTTACTTTTACAGTTGAAGTACGGGTTTCAGGGGTCTTTTCGTTGTTGTTGTTTTCTCACGTCGCGCACCCCCTGAAGAACTCTGGCGCCCCCCAGGGGGGGCGCGCCCCACAGTTTGAAAACCACTGATGTAAGATATCAAGATAAAGAGCAATGGAGCCCAAATAATAGAAACTGGTAACACTATGGAAATAATATCATTGGGCCGATAGTCATTGCAGGCAAGTCGATAGAGCGGCCCATGGTCAAAGAAAAAGCTGTTGATAACAACAGACCTGCAGAAGAACAGTCATGTTAGAAGCACTACAGCTATCAAGTTGACAAGGATGGCAATAATCCAGCAGGCAGCTATCAGTGAGAACATGGTCTTCAGACTCACAATGATCTGATAACGCAATGGAAAGGTGATCGCCACTAGCCTGTCGAAGGAGAGTACAACCAGATTAAGAGACTGCATGGTGAGGGTCAAGAAATTAAAAAACTCGTAGGTTAAGCAGTTGCTGTCAGTGTTTTTCTTGTGGTCGAACTTGAACGTGCCAAAAACCTTGGGCACCTGTGCGGAGCTGCCGACAACGTCTACAAACGCCAAGTTGAACACAGCAATATACTTTGGAGTCTTGAGACTCTGGTCTAAGCAGATCAAGGCCATCACTACCCCGTTTTCCATCACTGACATGATGTAGAGCATCAGTAAAAATAAATAGTAGTAGTCAACATGAGAGATGCCTGAAAAGCCACTGATAATGAAGTATGCTGGTCTCACAATAGTTGAATTGAATTGAAAAAGTTTTTATTTCAAACAAGTAAATAATAATAAAAAATAATAATAATAAACAATCAAATAAACGAAACAAGTGGACAGTTACAATAAAGTAATGTTTACACACAATGAAAACCACAAAAGAAGAAACTGTCTTACACTTGCTTTACCTGTTCGAAAAGGGGTGAGAAGAAGAAAACTTATTTAATCTCACCCCTTCTTCCTAATTTATTTATCTATAATGATTAACTTCCTTATATAATAATCATCAAAAAATAATTGTATATTAATATACATTAGTTTACAATATGATACAATTCATTACTACCTGCATATGGTATAAATGTGCATATGGATAAGGCAGGCATATAATGATTTGCGCCTGGTAGCATAGTCATGTTAGAGTCCATTGTGTGATATCCAAATGATGTTAGAGAGCTTGATCAGCTCCTCTCTCTTTATGCTCTAATTGGCTAAAGCTCTCCTCTTTCCTAGGAAAACACCATTAAAACCGTCTTTACTTTTTCATAATAGTTTTTCAATTGTTATTTTTACTTCGGCCGATCATTTTGTTTATATCAGTACCATTGTAAATATATCCAATTGAACTGAACCATCATATTACTTCCATGCTTATAACCGGGTGGTTGTTGTCCTCGTATTTCCCCCCATTATGTCTGTGCACAGCCCTGCTCAGGAGGGATTCCCATGGGCATCCTACTCTAAAGAGATCTGATGTCTGAGCCAAGGCCCTGTTCCATCCATGCATCTGCTGGATGGATAAACACTTTAATTTTACATTTTCATTTAAGACTTAGTGTACTTAATATTTGCATTTTTTTTTATTATTTACCAATTAGTTCAAGCAACACAACACTTCGGTAAGGTTTAGGTTGTTATGGATGAATGGTTTAGGCAACACAACTACTTAGTAGGTTTTAGGAAACAACTACTTTTTACCTTTTTCCTCACCCTCGACAAAAACTAAGACAATAAGAGGCAGAGAAGGGCGGGTCATTCTGTTACGAAAGACTATTGTGCCTAAGATAAGGATATTGTCTGCAACAACTTCCAATATAGTATACGTTAACACAATGCAACTATTTTTCACTTAACTTCGATAATTTGTCTTTTTGCAAAGTATCAGAATAATGTATCAAATTGTTTCAAATCTAAACAATACACATTGGATATGCAAAATCAATCAAAAACAGGGCCAAGCAAATGAAAAGCTCTGCCAATATATTGATATATCTAAGCAGGCAACTGCAAATCCATGAATATTAAGGGTGGCACATGGATAGAGTTCATAAAGTGATTTGAAGCTCAAACAGTCATCACATGAAGATACGGTAAGATAAGATGACAATTAAACCATTTCTTTTTGGAACATCTACCTGTTCATTTGCAGGTTTCACGTATTTGTATTTATAAAGAATACAGATTTATTTCATGGAAAGGTATGTTATCGATAATGATGTATTATCTTATTTATTATCTTATAAAATTGAGATCTCTAGAAACTAATTTTGTGCAACTTGATTGTATTTATTATTTGATGTTTAGTAGTTAGCAGCATGCACTTTTTAACGTTGGTTTGCAAACCGCCAATAAACTAATGAGGAAGTAGATGTCCCGGAAACAATATTTTTTCTCATGTAAGAAATAGCATGGTATTGCGGTAATAGTTTGAATGACTTGAATGATGAGCTCACGCCATGTTCAGCATAACAATAGGCATTTATGATTTATTTATTTATTTATTTATTTATTTATTTATATCATTCAGCTCGGCGTTCAACACCATCGTCCCTGAAATCCTACATCAGAAGCTCACCCAGTTCGAAGTGCCTGTCACCACCTGTCAGTGGATCATCAGCTTCCGGATTGACAGGCAGCAGCATGTCAGACTGGGGAGCATCTCTTCCAAAACCCGGTCCATCAGCACTGGCGCCCCACAGGGGTGTGTCCTCTCCCCACTGCTCTTCTCCATCTACACCAATGACTGCACCTAAAAGAACCCGTTCGTAAGACTCCTAAAGTTTGCAGATGACACCACCGTCATTGGTTTGATCCAGGATGGTGATGAGTCTGCTTACAGACAGGAGGTGGAAAAGCTGGTCCAATGGTGCAGTCAGCACCACCTGGTGTTAAACCACAACAAGACTGTGGAGATGACTTTCGGAGAAGTCCCCCCCCACTCCCCCCCCTAATCATCCAGGACGACACAGTGTCCACTGTCGATTCCTTTAGGTTCCTAGGTACAACCATTTCACAGGACCTAAAATGGTGTCAGTCCCGAAATTTACTCTGTCCAGAAAAAGGCCCAGCAGAGGTTATACTTCCTGCGACAACTAAGGAAGTTTAATCTGCCTAAAGAGCTGCTGACCACCTTCTACTCAGCCATCATCCAGTCTGTCATCTGCACCTCGATCACTGTCTGGTATGGGTCAGCCACCAAACGGGACAGGGCCAGGCTGCAACGGACAATACGGGCTGCGGAGAAGATCATTGCAGCTGACCTTCCCACCATTGAGGACCTGTACCAGTCCAGGGTCAGGAAAAGGGCAACAAGAATCGCCCTAGATCCCTGACATCCGGGTCACAAAATGTTCAACCTCCTTCCCTCGGGCAGGCGATACAGGGCACTGTTTGCCAAAACCAGCCGACACAAAGTCAGCTTCTTTCCCCAAGCAGTCTCTCTGTTGAACGCTCAGAATTAGCCCCCACCCTCTATTTTATTATGTTATTATAATTATTATTATTTATTGTATTGTAATTCTGTATACTTAACAGTTTATTTATATTTATTATTATTTATTTTTTTGTACTGTTTTCTGTGTTGTGTTTTTTTCTTTTTAATATATTAACAATACGTTAAATGTTGAGTGTTGTACATAGAGAGCAAAGGGACCGAAGTCAAATTCCTTGTTTGTTCGCAAACCTGGCCAATAAAGCTGAATCTGATTCTGAATCTGAATTTAAGATCATATTTAAACGGTTTGTCATGTAGATCAGGGGTTCTCAACCACCGGGCTGTGGAGGATTGGCCGCAGAGATTTAGAAATGAACCTTCCAAAAGTAAATATATGTTATAGGCTTATTGCATACTGTTAAAAGACGATGAACAAGCTCATCGTTACATTTTTATTGACTTGAAACTTACACAGTATATCACAGTCATGTTGTTAGAATGTGACAATGTTACTGTCTATTAAAAATGTGCATATGGATAAGGCAGGCATATAATGATTTGCGCCTGGTAGCTGCATCAGAGACTCTTACTGGTGGGTCAGGCATCTGTATCACAAATAAGTGTTTTTTAATACTGAAAAACAACGATGACAGATGTTTTCCATAACAATTAAAATACCCTCAGGAAGGAGCGATAATTTAACTAAAATAAACGTAATAAAATGCATGTTGAAGTAGTTGATTACATTAACATACTTCTATATATATTACATCTTCAAGCAAAACATTTAACATTAACAAATCAACGATGTATACTACAAAACAATATCTTAATTTAAATATCCCTTTTGATATTCTATTACACAGCAATTATTGATTGCCTAATTCTTTTGAAAACCTTTTTCAGGGACAGTTTGATTTCCTGAGTCTGTAAAACATAAATGAGTGGGTTCAACGCTGGAGGAAGGACAGCAGTAAGAGACATGTTAATGATCCGTGTATTGCGAGGCATTTTAGCGGCAAAAGAAAAGGCGATTAAAATAGGTAAGTAATAAATAGCCACCAACATTATATGAGCACTGCATGTTTTAAAAGCCTTCATTCTATCCTTGGCTTTGGCTATTTTGGCCAAAGCTGCGCCAATGCACATGTAAGTGATCAAGATAAACAGCAATGGAACCCAAAGAATAACAGTTGTTAACAAGTTGGCAAGTATAAAATTAGGCTGATTGTCATTACAGGCCAGTTTATAAAGAGGCCCATGGTCACAGAAATAGCTGTTGATAACAACAGACCTGCAGTAGGACAGCCGGGTTAGGAGTCCTACAGCCATCAGGTTCCCAAGAAGCGCAAAAATCCAGAGAGAGGCCACCAGTGAGAACATGTTCTTCAGACTCACAATGATCTGATAACGCAATGGAAATGTGATTGCCACTAACCTGTCGAAAGAGAGTACAACCAGATTAAGAGACTGCATGGTGAGGGTCAAGAAATTAAAAAACTCATAGGTTAAGCAGTTGCTGTAAGTGATTTTTTTGTGGTCGAACCAGAACGTGTCGATAACCTTGGGCACCAGGGCAGAGTTTCCGAGCACGTCTACAAACGCCAAGTTAAACACAGCAATATACTTTGGAGTCTTGAGACTCTGGTCCAAGCAGATCAAGGCCATCACTATCCCGTTTTCCACCACTGACATGATGTAGAGCACCAGTAAAAATAAATAGTAGTAGTTAATATAAGGGATGCCTGAAAAGCCCATGATAATGAAGTATGCTGGCCTCACAATAGTCATGTTAGAGTCCATGGTTTGATTGATGTTAGAGAGCTTGACAATAGCTCCTCTCTCTTTATGTGTTTATGTCTCTGTGTCTCTCCCTCTCCCTCTGTTCAGGGTGATGTGTGGGGCAGCTTTATGCCTCACCCTGACAGTACACATCACCAGATACAGCCTCAGGAGCAGGCCGGAGGGGGCCCTCAGGGGCCCGGGCTCCGGCCCCTTTGCCCTCATTGGCTAAAGTTCTCCTCTAGCCCAAAATAACCTCCTAAAAACCTTTGTGCTTTTTTGAGCTTTTGCTTTTCCATAATAGTAATTTTGTTGTATTTTTTTACTACTGCTTATTTAGTTTTCCAACTATAAATATCATTGTCAATACATCAGATCCTCAGAAGTTCATCGGTTATCATTATAACCGGGGGGTGTTTGTTCTCATACTACCCCCCAAAATGTCAGTGACGGCCCTGCTCAGGAGGGAATGGGTATCCCACTCTAAAGGCCCCATTTCATCCATGCATTCATTCGATTTGGGGGCAATTGGGCGGTGATAGTTGAATTCTGTGGGTCAGGGTTTTTCAGGCACTGGAATTAATGTTGCGATATTACAGAGGGTTGATGTTGTGGTAGGTTTGTAGGATTCATAGAAGAGCCGGTGAAGAATGGGTAAGAGTTCCAACGCGCCGGTTTTCCGCACCCTTTGGCGGATGTCGTCAGGCCTTTCCTCGTTAACACCGGCTAATCTGGTACCCTAAGTCCTCCAATGAGAGAGGGGCCGGTTGGTTGGAATCTGGTGAAGGGAGGGCTCTTGGCGCTTTGACGCACTTGTCTAATAAGTCCTGAGTATCTAAACGATTTCAGAGATTTAGTCAAGGGAAAAAGGGATTGTTCGGGTATAATTGGTTTCATATTCACTGATTATTCCTGATGAGGAATATGCTGTGCCTAGAAATAGTTTCATGGCTTTGAATGTTTTTTTTTTATTCACATTGTCTTGGCAGCCAAGGAACTCAATGCAATTGTGTTTTCAGAAGATTTTTTCCAAATAAAACCATGTACCTTACTCTACATCATTCAATTTTGTATTGTCAACTAATTTCATAAACACAAGCGACATTCTTCGTGCCATTGTTCAAAATGGGCAGGTGAATGCAATACTGAACAATTTGTCAAACAAAAAAAGGCCAAAGTGCATCATGAGGTTGAATATGGTGCTGCACGTTGAGACACCACTTTCAGCCACACTCAAAGTCCAAATTAAGGCCCCGTCCACACGAAGCCGATTTCATGGCGAAACCGCAAAGGTCTTGTACGGTTCGGCCTTCCGTCCACACGAAGCCGGCGAATCCGCTGACCGAAACCGCAAACTTCTGAAACCACCCTCGGAGGTGGTTTCAAATCTATCCGGTTTCGTTTTGGTTTCGTGTGGACGCCTGAAACCGACTGAAACCGCAAACCATGACGTCATCGCCCCACCCCTCGACCTCCTAGCCAATGGCTCTTAAGCCCGCGGAGTCTCAGAAATCACAACAAAAAAGATGATGGCGGACTACAAGCTTGTAATCGTTCTGCAGCATATCATGTCCCTTGTTGGGTTGCTAAGCCATTATTTATTGAGAATCTAGTTCGCCATCGTAGAAGAGCTGTTTGTTTGTGTTGTTAGTGGTTCGGGGGGCAGCCTTTATGCGCATGCTCGCCTCTTCTTCTTCTGGATTTGTGTACCAGAAGCAGCGCCCCTTATGGGCCTGGAATGTTTACTACAGCGTTTCTACAGATCTATCCGGTTTCGCTTGGCTTCGTCTTTACGGAGATACTTCGAAACCGGATAGATCGAAACCGTAATGGTTTCGCCCGTTTCGGTTTTCGTGTGGACGGGGCCTAAGCCTTCTCTGTATTAATCTACAACTGACCAAATGCACCAAAATGTGCAAGGCGTCATTTGAGTTAATGTGTGAATGGATCTATTAAGAAGTCTATTGACTAAGCAATCAAACTCTTTGCTCGGCAACCTTCAATTCAATTCAATTCAAAGTGTTTATTGTCATATGCACAAAAGAGATGTTCTCAGTTGTACAATGAAATTCAATGGCGAGGCCAATTTTTCTGCGATAGAAATAACAATTAATGGTGTAAAGTATATTTGATTATCCTATAAAAGTGTGTTTGTAATGTTACTCACTAACTGGGGTAGTTCATTGCGTTTATTCTTCGAGATTTATTTATTTGATTTATTTTACACAGTAACACATAACTAATTTCATTTAAAATAATAACAGACCTCTATATTTCAGTTTGTTTACACATTACTACAGCCTCTTGGTTATTTTCAAATAGTTTGAACACAATGTTTTACAAACAGAATCATGTTCCAGCCTGATTTAATGTAAACAAGAGGTATTCAATGTGCAAAATGTAATGATGTTGAATGAATAATTTGGGCATTTCTGTAAGAGTTTCTGTATAGATCCATGAGCTGTTCTCGCATTTAAGAAGCAGCAGTTCTTCTCAACCATGGCAGAGATACAAGTCTTTACTCGTTGTGGAAGTACCAGAGACGTCTTTATGTATCATAAAATCTATCCAAGGCGCACTTAGCTTTTGGCCGAGATATTAGATATTATATTATTATCATTATTATAACATTATATTATATAAATATAGAATTCCGGGAGTCCGCAAAGGGCAACAATCCCTTCTCCTCCATGCTGTGGTTTACGCTGACAGCTCATTTGTATGCAATGGGAGGCAGCTCATTTGCATTACAGCTAGACACCAGAAACAGAGAGGACTAGTGGTAGGCGAGATTTGCTTTTCCTAAAAGCTTTTTCCAGTTAACAGCTTCGAAAACCTTTGTTCTGGAACTCATATACTATGTTTACTTGTTGGAAAACACCATAATTTGTCTCCTTTAATGGCAGATTATGATTGTTTAATTCTTGTTAACATTTCTTTGAGAGACTGTTTAATTTCCTGTCTGTAAAAGAGTGCGTAAAACGTAAATAAGTTGGTACAACGCTGTAGGTAGAACAGCAGCAAAAGACATTAATTATGCTAACATTTGTTGGGATTTTAGCATGTAATGTGAAAGCGATTAGAATAGGTTAGTAACAAATGGCCACCAACATAGTTTGAGCACTGCAGTTTCAAAAAGTCTTAATTCTATCCGGGGTTTAGGCTATCTTAGCCAAAGCTGTGGCAATGCACATGTAAGTGATCAAGATAAACAGCAATGGAAACCGAAGAATAACAGTTGTAAACAAGTTGGCAAGTGTATTATCAGCCTGATTGTTATTAGATGCAATTCGACAAAGCAGCCCATAGACATATGAATAGCTGATAACAACAAAAATGATGAGCTCATTTAAGATCCCGTTTTTTAACTTTTGTCACAGACATAGATCACACAAAAATGCCCTGCATTAATTTCTCAGAATTAAATGGGCTAAGATTATTATTCTTCAGTTACAAAAGAAAAGGATTGTGCTGACTATTACAAATGTTTTGCCTAACAAAAAATGTACACTTCAACACAATATCTGAAATTAAATATCACATATTGATATTCTACTTCACTGCAATTTTTGATTGCTTCATTCTTTTGAACACCTTTTTCAGAGACAGTTTGATTTCCTGAGTCTGTAGAACATAAATAAGTGGGTTCAACGCTGGAGGTATGACTGCTGCAAGAGAAAGACAAATTATCCTTGCATTGCGAGGCATTTTAGCAGCAACACTAAAAGTGACAAGAATAGGTAAATAATAAATAATCACCAACATTATATGGGCACTGCATGTTTTAAAAGCCTTCATCCTATCCTGTCCTCCAGATATTTTAGCCAAAGCTGCACCAATGCACATGTAAGATATCAAGATAAAGAGCAATGGAGCCCAAATAATAGAAACTGGTAACACTATGGAAATTATATCATTGGGACGATAGTCATTGCAGGCAAGTCGATAGAGCGGCCCATGGTCACAGAAATAGCTGTTGATAACAACAGACCTGCAGAAGGACAGTCGTGTTAGAAGCCCTACAGCTATCAAGTTGACAAGGATGGCAATAATCCAGCAGGCAGCTATCAGTGAGAACATGGTCTTCAGACTCACAATGATCTGATAGCGCAATGGAAAGGTGATCGCCACTAGCCTGTCGAAAGAGAGTACAACCAGATTAAGAGACTGCATGGTGAGGGTCAAGAAATTAAAAAACTCATAGGTTAAGCAGTTGCTGTAAGTGATTTTCTTGTGGTCGAACCAGAACGTGTCAAAAACCTTGGGCACCAGTGCGGAGCTGCCGACCACGTCTACAAACGCCAAGTTGAACACAGCAATATACTTTGGAGTCTTGAGACTCTGGTCTAAGCAGATCAAGGCCATCACCACCCCGTTTTCCACCACTGACATGATGTACAGCACCAGTAAAAAGAAATAGTAGTAGTTAATATGAGGGGTGCCTGAAAAGCCCCTGATAATGAAGTATGCTGGTCTCACAACAGTCATGTTAGAGTCCATGGTTTGATGTCCAAGTGATGTTAGAGAGCTTGACAATAGCTCCTCTCTCTTTATGTGTTTATGTCTCTTTCTCTCCCTCTGTTCAGGGTGATGTGTGGGGCAGCTTTATGGCTCACCCTGACAGGTCATTGTCATCATCACCAGATACACTCTCAGGAGCAGACAGGAGGGGGCCCTCAGGGGCCCGGGCTCCTGCCCCTTTGCCCCCATTGGCTAAAGTTCTCCTCTGAACCAAAATAACCTCCTAAAACCCTTTTTCCTTTTTTGGGCTTTTGCTTTCCCTTAATAGTATTTTTCTCTGTATTTTTTTACTACTGCTTATTTAGTTTTCTAACTATAAATATCATTATAAATATATCAGATCCTCAGAAGTTCATCGGTTATCATTATAACCGGGGGGTGTTTGTTCTCATACTGCCCCCCAAAATGTCAGTGACGGCCCTGCTCAGGAGGGAATGGGTATCCCACTCCAAAGGCCCTATTTCATCCATGCATTCATTAGATTTGGGGGCAAAGGGGCGGTGATAGTTGAATTCTGTGGGTCAGGGTTTTTTCAGGCACTGGAATTAATGTTGCAATATTCCAGAGGGTTGATGTTGTGGTAGGTTTCTAGGATTCATAGAAGAGCCGGTGAAGAATGGGTAAGAGTTCCAACGCGCCGGTTTTCCGCACCCTTTGGCGGATGTCGTCAGGCCTTTCCTAGTTAACACCAACTAATCTGGTGCCCTACGTCCTCCAATGAGAGAGGGGCCGGTTGGTTTGAATCTGGTGAAGGGAGGGCTCTTGGCGCTTTGACGCACTTGTCTAATAAGTCCTGAGTATCTAAACGATTTCAGAGATTTAGTCAAGGGAAAAAGGGATTGTTCTGGTATAATTGGTGTCATATTCACTGATTATTCCTGATGAGGAATATGGTGTGCCTAGTGGTGTGAAATAGTGGGTGTGAAATAGTTTCATGGCTTTGAATGATTTTTTTTTTTTATTCACATTGTGTTCATCATTCAATTTTGTATTGTCAACTAATTTCATAAACACATGCGACATTCTTCGTGCAATGGTTAAAAAAGGGCAGGTGAATGCAATACTGAACAATTTGTCAAACATAAAAAGGCCAAAGTGCATCATGAGGTTGAATATGTTTCTGCATTTTGAGACATCACTTTCAGCCACACTCATAGTCCAAATTAAGCCTTTTCTGTATCAATCTACAACTGAGCAAGTACACCAAAATGTGCAATCATCATTTTAGTAATCGTGTGAATGAATCTATTTAGAAGTCTACCCGCTGCGCAATGTGTCGTCGGAGTGACATCTTTTCTTTGTCATTATTGGTCGTCAGATTTTGGTCCACTGAAGGGGTTGTTTTGAACGCCAGGCGACGTCTTTTTTTCTACGTCTACCAATCGTCTGATGTTGACGTCCGTGGGCCCTCTGTGTAAGGTTTATTTATAGTCCAAATGTGGTCGACGTCTTTTTTATACTGCTTCTATACTATATTTATTTTATGGTTGTTGCCGTCAGAAAACGAGAAACTGTGATTGATTGCAATTGAGCTCCGGGGAAATTATATGGGCCCGAAGTGCACTGACAATTGCAGTTGTCCAATTGAGGAGCATAGTCGAACTATGGCTTTAATCGTATTAAGTAGTGCTGCAGTGAAAAAGTCATAATGAGATTATTGTGGACAATATTGCGATTGCGTTATAATAAACAAATGGTGTCATGAGTCTACTTGCTTGGTTATCAAGGAAAATGCACTCAGATTACTGATCATTTTCTCAACTCAAACATACAAATGTAAATTAGCATAATCAAATACAAAAACAAAGAAATGTGTACAGTACGGTTTTCAAAATAACAATATTTTACAAAATTGAAGGTCCCATGCATGCTACTTTATGGAGGCTTTATTGTAGTCATTAGTGGGCCCCTAACACAGTATTTGAAGACGTTTCCGAAATTCTGCCGTGGAGTGAAACTACAGCCACTACGAGCCAGCCGCACATTGAGCTTTCCCCGAATGCGCCGTTTCGGTGTCTGTAGCTTTAATGCACAGGAGGAGAGAGGCGGGTCAAGGAGGAGGGTGGGGGTGTGGCCCTGAGCAGCTTACGGCCACTGTACCATGCGCTGTTTACAGTGGATGTATTGCAATGGCCAGGCACACACAGCCTTTGGCAGTGTTCTGTAAATATTCTAGAACACTCCGGGTGCTCCAGCGGGAGTCCTGGAGCTCCATATCTAAATAATATCATATTATACATAGATACCTATATCATATAATATATATTATCACGGCCAAAAGCTGTGTGCGCCTCCAGACGATATCATGAATCTCAAACGACTGAGTCGGGTTCTCAGACGTTTCTGGTTCTTCCACGTCACATCAATCTGAAGTAGACTGAACCACAACATGGAGGAGAAAGGGATTGTCTCCCGCCGGAGCCTCGTTGCCGAGGCAGCGGGAAGCGGAGCTCAAGCGGGAGACAATCGCAGGCAACAATCCCTTTCTCCTCCATGCCTTGGTTCATGTACTTCAGGGAGTCAAAGCAAAAGTTCCTTTCCCCCAATTCCTTCTCAACCATGGCTGAGATAACCCCCACTATGAGTCTCGTTGTGGAAACACCAGAGACGAGAGTAGGACGTGTTATGCGCCAGAACACCAACAGCAGAACGGTTATCCAAATAACAAAGAAGTGTACAACACTTGCGTTAGAGTCCTGGAGCTCTATATCTAAATAATCTAATATAATACATATAATGTAATACATATTGTCACGGCCAGGGGCGGCCCCAGCACATTTGGCGCTCTAGGCGAGCTTCACTCCTGGCGCTCCCCCCCCCCCTCCGCAAAAAAAAATAAAAAAATAAAAAAATAGTTCGTTAATTCCCCACGAAAACTGAATTGCAACCTTGAAAAACTGTTTTGCCCTGTAACTGCATTTCTTTCACATAAACACAACAACGATCGCAACGATGAACAAACATTAATTCAAGAATAAAATCCACGGAGGAAAAAATTGCGCCCCGGATGGCTTTTGCCTCTTCATTTTCTTGATTTCGTTCTTGATTCTCGATTCTTGAAAACACTCTAACCAAACGCCTTATAGTACTAGCATATACTGACGAAACCAAGGAGGTAGGTTCCCCTTCCGTTTTCGATTTTTGGCTCATTTTACCCTAATGTTAGAATTTTTTTTTTTTAATGTCAAAATATTGGTTGAAGATATAGAAGGGGCGCAAAAATATGCGCCAGGAGGGAAAAAAAATATAATTGTGGTTTTTTTTTTTTTTTTTTTCGGGCGCATTATTTTGCGCTCCCCCTCTAGATGGCGCTCTAGGCGGCCGCCTAACCCGCCTGTAGGGAAGGCCGCCCCTGGTCACGGCCAAAAGCTGTGTGCGCCTCCAGACGATATTATGAGTCACAAACGACTACGTTGGGTTCTCCGACGTCTCTGGTTCTCCAACGTCTCTGGTTCTCCAACGTCTCTGGTTCTTCCACTTCCAAATCAATCTGAAGTAGACTGAACCGCGTGCTGCCCGCTGCCAGGGGGTGATGCTTCGTGGTGGTGGTGCCTCACGGCAGTGGGCGGCGGGCAGCGGGGCTCAACGATGGCTGAGATAACCCCAACTACAGTCTTGTTGTAGAAATACAAGAGACGTCAAAGAATCGACGTGTTACGCGGCATAACACCAACAGCAGAACGGTTATCTGAATAAGAAAGAAGTGTACAACACTTGCATTACAGTCCGGGAGCTCTATATCTAATCGTTCTTAATATTTTGCATTTTTTATTTAATTAAACCGCAGCCTTTTGCGGTTATACATACGCAAAGGCTGATATCGCGATTGCGATTAGATTAATCGGGCAGCACTAGTATTAAGCTGTGCATGTAAACTGGCTCACTTTGAAAACCGCCCTTGATAGGGAGCTATCCTCCGCTGGTTCGTGTGAGATCAGTGGCTCTCGGACACTCGCGAACTTATCGACCGCGAAATAGGTTAAGTTAAGTTATCCTTTATTGTCCCTGTTTGGGGAAAATTCTTTCTCTGCCTTTGACCCACCCGGGAGCTGGTGAAAACATGCACACCGGCATACCTGGAGCAGTGGGCAGACGCAGGGCAGCGCCCGGGGAGCAGCTGGGGGCACCTCATCCCTGGATGAGGGCGTAGGAGAGCGCCCGTCCACTTTTTTTGTGTCCCGGTCGGATTCGAACTGACCGCCCTCCGGTTACTTGTCCAACTCCTTATCAAGTAGGCCACGGATGCCCACCACAACGGCTGGCATGGCGTCACAATTTAAGTTAGGAATAAGGTGGATAGGCTACCATGAAATTATTTACTGAACTTTTCCCACAAACTGCATTTCCAAATAAATAAACAGATGAATGAAAAAATAAATACATGCATAAAAAAATGACTTGATTACTTAAAATAGATAAACCAGGAAATGTAAAATAACAAAAAAAACTAGAGCCGTCAAGCGATTAAAATATTTAATCGTGATTAATCGCATTAATGTCATAGTTAACTCTAATTAATCGCGATTAATCGCAAATTCTTTTTCTATGCTAAATATCCCTTGATTGTTTTGTCCCATAATTCTTCTCATTTTAATTCTCTTATCAACATGGTGAAGTGCATCGGCTTGCCTCGTGCAAATGATTTTTTATTGATAACAACATTGGCATATACACTGATCAAAACAGGACGATACAAAAAAAGAGCCTATAGTGCAATTAAACGACTGCTTTGAACAAATGTCATTTGAACATAGCAGTCAGGCTACTGCTTCTTTGTTTTGAGCCAAAGTATTTTTTTTTTTTTTATAAAATAATTGCGTTAATCGCGCGATCAAAAAATTAACGCCGTTAAATTTGGTTTGCGTTAACGCCGTTAATAACGCGTTTAACTGACAGCTCTAAAAAAAACATAATACAAATGATGTAAAAAAATATTACATCATGTATACATTTCCTGCAACTGTCATAGGTGTCCTAATGACGTCCAAAATATGTACCCAGTTCAAAGGTGAGATGTTGAACGTCAATATGACGTCCAAGTTGGGTCATGGATTGACATCCAAATAGTGGACCTAGTGTGGACGTCGAACAGATGTCCAGAATGGGTCATGGACCAACGGACCAGATATAGACATGATCTCCATGTCATTCCGACATCCAATGTTTAGAGGGTATTGACTAAGCAAACAAACTCTTTGCTCAGCAACCTTCAATTCAATGGCAAGGCCAACTTTACTGCAATAGAAATAACAGTTAATGAAGTAAAGTATATTTGATTATCCTATAACAGTGTGTTTGTTATGTTACTCAATAAGTGGGGTGGTTCATTGCGTTAATTCTTTCGTCTTTCTTTTTCTTTTCGAATGGACTTTCAGCCTTTTGTTACGCGGCTCAGACATAACAAAGAAACGGGGCAGGAGACAGCGCGACAATCCACGTTTCTTGTTTTAGTTGCGTGAAAAGCATGAATCAAAACTGGTCTTGACAATCAGAGCAAAACACAAATCAGATCTCCCGCCGCCGTCTCCCTGAGGCCGGGCCCACTTTTATCCGGTTCACGGGGACACGCCCCGTACGCAGGCACACCCCCATCCTGGAACATGTGGACCAGGCCTATGAGAGCAAAGGCAGACAAAACAAGTAGCACACACACATTGACAACTGAAAGGCCAATGTGGCCGTAACACCTTATATAAGATTAGGGTAGATAAGATATTGTTTCTACAAACTTCCGACAATATACTATACAACAGGGGTCGGCAATTAAGTTTGGCCTAGGGCCAATTTTTTTTCCAGCCAGCAGGTGGCGGGCCAGAACATTATCAAACGCTAGTTCAAGGAATTGTCTCCTCAGAGACAACGCAGCGATATCATCATGAGCAGTTCTAACTGGAGAGAAAATGAAATCCGCAAGCTGCTGATCAAGTGAGAGCAGGTGCAGTTGTATTAAACAAAGACGTTGAAAGATGGTGAGATCTACGAGAGAGACGCAGAGGAACTGTCCTTACGAGGATTTTGTCGGGATAAAAACCCCTATCCCATCCCTAACCCAAAAGTGGTCTACAAAATAAAGAATATGTTGGCGTTTTTTGCACACACATAGTTAATGCATTTGTAGCCTACACTCAGATGTGAACTCATTCTTGCATGCGGGTCTCTTCATTCATAAATAATAAAAACATTTGGGAATATGCAAATTAGTCTAGACTCTGTGCGCAGCCCCGCCTTCTCCAGTGAACCAAGAAAGTCTGCGCCGTGACGAACGGGGGATTTTATCCCCTCGGTTTTACACAGGAAACTTGAGATAAGACGGTGAAATCGGCGGGCATGCCAAGCCTTGACCGAACCGGCTTGGCAGTGTAGAAAGGCCTTATGCTGAAGAGAGGGCAGTAGTGCGCACCTAAAAAAGCAGCCAACCACTCTTAAAACACTTCACACAACACAACACAACACACACCACAGCGGGTGCTGACTGACTGCACACACACACACACACCACGGCGGGTGTTTGATACAATTAAATTCAAAAACGGTTGTGAAAGAAGAAAAAGTTCACTGTATCAGGCCCTTTATATTTAAGCTAACAGATATAGTTATTCGATATTCAAAAAATAAATAAAAAAGATCACATAACTTCAGAATAATCTGGCGTGCCAGATATTATGTCTGGCGGGCCAATTATGGCCCGCGGGCCGCCAGTTGCCAACCCCTGCTATACACAGTAACACATAACTATTTTCATTTAAATAATAATAATGCACCTATATATTACTGCAGCTCCTTGGTTATTTTCAAATAGTTTGAACAGCGTTTCACAAACAGAATCATGATCCAGCCTGATTTAATGTAAACATGACGTATTCAATGTGAAAATTGTAATGATATTGAATGAATAATTTGGGCATTCTGTAAAATCAAGACATGTTATCTTAAGGAGGGGATTTTATTTATTTGTTTGTTTTTATCAACCAATAGCTATCAAAGGATGTACAATACAACACAATATCTTAATGGCAGTTTGTGATTGTTTTATTCTTGTGAACATTTCTTTTAGAGACTGTTTGATTTCCTGAGTCTGTGAAACATAAATGAGACGGTTCAACGCTGGAGGTAAGACAGCAGCAAGAGACAATAATTATGCTGACATTTCAAGGTATTTTAGCATGTAATGTGAAAGCGATTAGAACAGGTTAGTAATAAATGGCCAACAACATAATTTGAGCACTGCATGTTTTAAAAGTCTTAATTCTGTCCAGGGCTTGGTCTATCTTTACCAAAGCTGCGGCAATGCACATGTAAGTGATCAAGATAAACAGAAATGGAACCCAAAGAATAACAGTTGCAAACAAGTTGGCAAGTGTATTATCAGCCTGATTGTTATTGCATGCAATTCAACGAAGCAGCCCATGGACACATCGATATCTGATAAACAACAATGATAAGCTCATTTAAGATCCCATTTTAACTTTTTATCGTATAGATCACACAAAAAAACATTGCATTAATTTCTCAGAATTAAATCAGAATTAAAGTTATTGGTCTTCAGTTAGAAGGTTTTTATACCAGAGAAAATTGTACTCTTCAACACAATATCTGAAATTAAATATCACATATTGATATTCTACAAATTTTTGATTGCCTCATTCTTTTGAACACCTTTTTCACAGACAGTTTGATTTCCTGAGTCTGTAGAACATAAATCAGTGGGTTCAAAGCTGGAGGTATGACTGCTGCAAGAGAAAGACTTATTATCCTTGCATTGCGAGGCATTTTAGCGGCAACATTAAAAGTGACTAGAATAGGTAAGTAATAAATAATCACCAACATTATATGAGCAGTGCATGTTTTAAAGGCCTTCATCCTATCCTGCGCTCCATCTATTTTAGCCAAAGCTGCACCAATGCACATGTAAGATATCAAGATAAAGAGCAATGGAGCCCAAATAATAAATACTGGTATCACTATGGAAATGATATCATTAGGCCGATAGTCATTGCAGGCAAGTCGATAGAGCGGCCCATGGTCACAGAAATAGCTGTTGATAACAACAGACCTGCAATAGGACAGCCGGATTAGAAACCCTACAGCTACTAACATGTCAAAGATGGAGATAATCCAGCAGGCAGCTACCAGTGAGAACATGGTCTTCAGACTCACAATGATCTGATAACGTAATGGAAAGGTGATCGCTATTAGCCTGTCAAAGGAGAGTAAAGCCAGATTAAGAGACTGCATGATGAGGATCACATAATAAAAAAACAAATAGGTTAAGCAGTTGCTGTACGAGATGTACTTGTGGTCGAACCAGAAGGTGTCGATAACCTTGGGCACCAGGGCGGAGCTGCCGACCACGTCTACAAACGCCAAGTTAAACACAGCAATATACTTTGGAGTCTTGAGACTGTGGTCGAAGCAGATCAAGGCCATCACTATCCCGTTTTCCATCACTGACATGATGTAGAGCACCATTAAAAATAAATAGTAGTAGTTAACATGGGGGATGCCTGAAAAGCCACTGATAATGAAGTATGCTGGCCTCACAATAGTCATGTTAGAGTCCATTGTATGATATCCAAGTGATGTCAGAGAGCTTGACCAGCTCCTCTGTCTCCCTTTCTCTCCCTCTTTTCAGGTTCATGTCTTAGGCCAGCAGTTTTATACCTTACTCTGACAGTAAAATGTCCTCCTCATCAGATACAGACCTGACTCCTGCCCCTTTGTCATCATTGGCTAAAGACCTCCTCTTGCCCAAAAAAAACCCCTGTAGAAACTTTAGCCGTTTCTCAATACCAAGTAGGGGTTTGACCGGGTACACGTGTACACGTGTAACCGGTTAAAATCAGTAAACGAAAACCGAAAAAAATACATAATAATAATAATTTTATCAAAAATAGAAAATAGGCTAGTATTTATTTAGCGATTAATAAAGCTACAAATGTTCCACTTGGACAACATTAAGGAGCTAATAAATGCATGCGATAAATGTTGGGTAACTTAACACCGGGCATAGGCTACGTCATGTAACGTGGCCACTGAGTCACATGTGTAACGTAACAGCCAATCAGCGTTCAACCGTCAAATTCAGTGCAGTGCAGTCCGGGGTGAACTGCAGCTTGGAGGAGAAAGTGAATGTTGCGTTTGCGACTCCCGGAGCTCTATATATAATATAATAGTATATAATATAATATTTGTATATATAATATCACGGCCAAAAGCTCTGTGCGCCTCCGGATGGCCGTAGCGCGGGGAGCTATCATAGGGATTGGGCTTCTCGGGGTTTGTTTACCGGCGTTGCTACGTTTCCGGTCTTGTGTGTTCCAACGGTTTATTAGGTAGGCCTATCTAATAAATCTCTGTCTATTCAATACTTCATTCACTGCCTCTTCCGTGGTCATTACAATATTATGAATACACTGCGTATATTAATATGAACATATCTCAAATTATCCCACAATACATGTCCTCATATTTTCTGCGTGGGCCGATATGAATATACTGCGGGTCCTCCGACGACACCTCCGCTGTGCGTCGGTGTCCTGTTCGCCCTGTCGGTGCTTATTTTCCCGATAATGACCAGCGTTCTATACATTATCCCTTAGCCTACATATATATTTCGCAGAGTAGGCCTAAGTAACAAATGTGTACAAAGTTACACATGTATGAAACCGGGCTCGGGCTCATAATTACAGTTAATGTGTAGGGCCGGGCTCAGACAGAACGTTCCCGTTTACAATTTTTTGTAACCGTTCACACCCCTAATACCAAGTACATAAAGTTCGGACTTCCAAGTACAAACTTCCGAGATCGGGAGGACGCAACTGAAATTGGAACAGCAGCGGATTCGGTTGGACAGATTGTATGTTAACTGTGCTACCGCCTCATGTAGGCATAAACTACTCTACAATATAAACAAATCATATAAAACAAAACCAAAGCCTCTTTCATTTTAAAATAGTATATCAATATTTTAGATGAACGGGCCTACATTTCTGTTATATTTCTAAAATGTTCCTATATAGCCTATATTATAGCTTAGATACAAATATTTTTTTAAAATAGGACTCTATATGTAAACGGTATATAGGTAGGTTTTTGACAGATGTCAGTGTCGTTTGTATAAATGAAAAGATACTAAGCGGCGAAATGCATCCTCGATGGAATGGCCAGTTTAAGTACGAATCAAGAACATTTCCAGGTTGTTAGACTATACTTGACTTGATGCAAACTTTTAATTGGAACAGTACTTGGGCTACCACTGATGACCTTTCACAAGAACACAAGTACACACGTACAGAAAAGAACGCAAATTGAGAAACGGCTTACATTTATTTCTTTGGTGTTTACTTTTCCATGATAGCTGTATTATTGTTGTAGTTTTAACTACTGCAGATTAATTTGTTTATATCAGCATCATTGTAAATATATCAGATTGAACAGAATCATTATCATTCTGTCATCAATACAACAGGGGGATTGATGTCCTCGTACTTCCCACGGCAATGTCTGTGCACGGCCCTGCTCAGGAGTGATTCCCATGGAAATATACAAATGAAATTGAATTGAAATTGAACCCTATTCATAAACACCTGGGTCAATATAATGATATTGCAACTGCAAAATGCATGAATATTAAAGGTGGCACATGGAGTAGTATGCTGATATTAATTAATGAAAAGATTATAGATAATGATGATCTTGATCATATTTGTTATTCAATGAATAGTAGTCAGCAGCATGCACCTTTTAACATTGGTTTGCCAGCCGCCAATAAACCAAAGAAGGAGAAGAGGTCCCGCCCGGACACAATATTTTTCTTGCTTGCATGACCAAAGCCCTGGGTTAGTTAATTCTTGTCAGAGACATTCTTTCTGCTTAGAAATACTTTATTAAACCAAACATATGATAAGCCTGGATTAAGATATTGTATGTACAAACCTCAGACAATCGTATATACACAGTAACGCAAGTCTTTTCATTTAAAAGAAAAGCCTTAACCCTTTTTTATATTTCACTTTGATTTATTTACACATAATAAATGCCCCTGGTTATTTTAAAATAGTTTTTACACTTTATTGTACAAACAGAATCATGTGCTAGGCTGTTCTCAATGTAAACAAGACACATTCAATGCGCAAAATGTAATGATATTGAGCTAATTATTTGGTAATTCTGTCATTTTATCGGCAGGAAAAATGTCAATAATATAATCGATAGCATCCTCAAACCAATATAGTTGCTATGAACAATGTTTGCCAGACCATACCTCTGTTTGCAAGATGCTTCATATCAACAGTCCCTAACCCCTCCCACTCAGTTCCCCGGCTTGCCTAGCTATTAGAGCAGTTAGAGTGAACAGAACTCTGTTATTGAGCTGAAAGTCTCTCGCCTACTAACTGTGAGGGCCTCAATCTTACATATTGCAGAGGTCAATGACATTTACATACATGCATGTTATCCCTCACTTGCATTCAACAATAAACGTATCAAAGTATGTACCATACAACACAGTATCTTAAATAAAATATTACAATTGGATCTTCTATTTCATAGCAATTTTTGATCGTTTTATTCTTTTGAACACCTTTTTCAGAGACTGTTTAATTTCCTGAGTCTGTAAAACATAAATGAGTGGGTTCAACACTGGAGGTAGGACAGCAGCGAGAGACATATTAATGATCCTGACATTTGGAGGCACTTTAGCATCCAAAGCCAAAGTGAATAGAATTGGTAAGTAATAGATTGCCACTAAAATCATGTGAGCACTGCATGTTTTGAAAGCCTTCATTCTATCATGGGCTCCAGCTATTTTAGACAGAGCAACACCAATGGACGTGTAAGTGATCAAGATAAACAGCAATGGAACCCAAAGAATAATAGCTGGTAACACTTTGGCAAGTATATAATTAGGCCGATTGTCATTGCAGGCGAGTCGATAAAGTGGTGCATGGTCACAGAAATAGCTGTTGATAACAACAGACCTGCAGTAGGACAGCCGTGTTAGAAGCCCTACAGCTATCAAGTTGACAAGGATGGCAATAATCCAGCAAGCAGCTATCAGTGAGAACATGGTCTTCAGACTCACAATGATCTGATAACGTAATGGAAAGGTGATCGCCACTAGCCTGT
This sequence comes from Gadus morhua, assembly GCF_902167405.1. NCBI lineage: Eukaryota > Metazoa > Chordata > Actinopteri > Gadiformes > Gadidae > Gadus > Gadus morhua. The sequence goes on from NC_044054.1 coordinate 30,238,017, forward strand.
CGAAGGAGAGTACAACCAGATTAAGAGACTGCATGGTGAGGGTCATATAATTAAAAAACTCATAAGTTAAGCAGTTGCTGTACGTGATGTACTTGTTGTTGAACCAGAACGTGTCGATAACCTTGGGCACCAGGGAGGAACTGCCGACCACGTCTACAAACGCCAAGTTAAACACTGCAATATACTTTGGAGTCTTGAGACTCTGGTCTAAGCAGATCAAGGCCATCACTACCCCGTTTTCCACCACTGACATGATGTAGAGCACCAGTAAAAATAAATAGTAGTAGTTAACATGAGGGATTCCTGAAAAGCCACTGATAACGAAGTATGCTGGTCTCACAATAGTCATGTTAGAGTCCATTGTTTGTATCCAAGTTATGTTAGAGAGCTTGACCAGGTCCTCTCTCTTTACGTACTTCAATCACTGTCTCTTTTTCTCTCCCTCTGTTCAGGGAGATGTGTGGGGCAGCTTTATGTCTCACCCTGACAGTACATTGTCATCATCACCAGATACAGCCTCAGTAGCAGGCAGGAGGGGGGCCTCAGGGGCCTGGGCTCCAGCCCCTTCGCTCTGATTGGCTAAAGTTCTCTCACCCAAAATAAATTAATTAAATCATAAAATGATCCGATGTCTGAGCCAAGGCCCTATTCCATCCATGCATTGGATGAATGGATAAACTCTTTCACCCAGGAGACTGGAGTTCATGTCCCATATTATTATTTTTTAAATATTATTTTCTTATTGGTTAGGCCAAGTAGTAACCAATAAAACTAACCCTGGACATGTAACAGTGATGGAGGGGATCAGTACTCCAGATATAGAGCTGCTGGCTGTAGGACTGAGGCCCTATTATCTGCCTCAGGATTTTCCTCACTCCATTGTTGTTGTTGTTGATTTAGCATCCAGGGGGATAAAATAGAGATAGAAGCCTTGTACAAGTTGCCAGGAGTACACCTAAACAATAAACTGGACTGGACGGACAACACTGAGGCCAATGAGAGAGGGGCAGGCTGGTTGCAATCTGGTGAAGGGAGGGCTTTCGGCGCTTTGACGCACTTGTCTAATAAGTCCAGAGTGTCAAAACGATTTCAGAGAAAAAGGGAAAAAGGGATTGTTCGGGAATAATTGCCGTTTCATCTTCAGATTATTCCTGATGAGGGTTTAGTTTCAAGGCTTTGAATGTGTTTGTTTTTATTCACATTGTCTTGGCAGCCCAAAGCAGCAGGAACTCAATGCAATTGTGTTTATAGAAGACTTTTCCATATAAATCCATGTACCTTACTCTTCCATTTTAGTGTCAAATAGCTTTGTCCCAGACATTTGAGATTTAAAGGCTGTGTTGCAGGGTTTATTTTCCAAAGAATTTGTGCAAGTTGCTTGTTGGTAATAAAGATTTAAAATGTTGTTTATTGTGCGTAATGTTGTTAGGTATCACAAAACGGAATGTAATAGAAAAAGTAGGTACTATTTTAGCGGTTTGCTATTGATTCTCATTTCCCCCAGAATGTATTGCATGACGTCACGTTGGGGAGACACGGACCAAAGCCGCATTGAGACCCTTGAGAGTAGAGACTAGCAAGAGAGTGTTCAGCAGGTTATACAGATACATAGATAAATACACAGATAATATATATAGTTAGTATATGCTACACGTGAACCTCCTAAGATGGCGCAATTTGACTGGTTCGCTATCTCAGGATATTGGGCAATATCCGATGATTGACATCTCAAACTCGATATTGTTTTCATCGCAAAATGTCCGCTAATAACAACAAATAACCCGCTAATAAAAACAAATAAATCCCTGCAAAAAGTGTTATCTTGTTTACTTTTGGAGTGTTCACGTGTAGCATATCCTAAAACATTTAATTAACAATTATTCACCTCAGGCTCCGTGAATAATTGTTAATTAATAGCCTAGATAGATAGATAGCCTAGTCAAGTCTTTATTAATACCAAACGACACACATCGTCGGGAATTCATTTAGGTGATTCGGCTCACACAGTATAGCCTACAAGACAACACAGAACAAGGGAGACATGAAGTCTGACTGGACATACACAAAATACATCAGATTAAAACTAGACACATGCGTTGATAGATAGATAGATAGACAGATAGAAAGATAATTAAATATGTTCTATTATTTGCCTTGCGGAGCCAGCCAGTCCAGTGCTCATATACAAATTAGCCATGTGCGCCTAACAAGCGAAAGCTAAACCAGACTGTATCAATCACATACTTTGGGTCCATTCTAACTTATGGTAAGGGGCTAGTCTTTAAATCTTTGCAGTGACTGAATGTTGATGATAAAAAGGATTGTTTAGCATAAGATGAGTGTGTGCGACTGTGTGTGTGTCCTTTCCGGCATACTGCATGGTTATGAAGGCCTTGTGGTTAGTTGTGGTCTTAGTAAAGCAGCCTAGCCTTGGAGTTGGATAAGTAGGAGTACAGGCGTGTGAGAGTGAGAGAGAGAGAGAGCACCCCCGCCGTGGTGATGTTTGGCTTGTTGTGGGCTGTCTGTCAGCATCCGCCGGGTTGAACGATATGCTTTGTGTATGTGTTCAATGTACATCTGTCTGGTCGTATTTGCGGTAGATTGATGATTAAATAATGTCACACCACGATCGGTTATAATTGCAGGCACTCATTTGCAAGTGCACTGATTGCGTGTCCGATAGGCCAAGTTACCCCATAGCTAGCATTATGCCTTCTATTTCTAGATCTTCTGACTAAGTTTACCGGTACTTAAGACATAATCGCTGTCGCTAGATTTAAATAAAACGTTGACTTTCACTCGGTGCTATTCACTGACAGTAAAATAATAAATAAAAGTGTCGTTATTGTATGCACTGCTGTTCATTGACTAGTTCCAGCGCTCTGCGTTGCTAAATGACAGCAACTCTCCACTCATTATCCTCTGACCATGCATTTAATTGGTTTTGACCGCCATCAGTTCTCGGCAATACCCCATTCGCCCACTCATGTCTGACAGCTTTTGAAGTGCCATCCGCAACACTCGTCATATGATGTCGAGTCGGGCTAATTAGAATAGCCCATGTGCAATGGAAAAACCAACTCTGCAAAGTCAAAAATTTCAGAGGACAAATTCGACATTATAGGTAAGTTATTTCTTCCATATTTTAATTTAACAATCTAACAACAATTTAACAACAGGCTTAGCGAGTGCATTGCAAATACATGAAAAGTAGAAATACAAGTCATCAATCAATTAGACCTTCGATTTGGAACTTGGCCCGACGATGTGTGCAAATCTCTCAACAACAACACTTTTGAAATCAGGTATTTCTCAATAACAGCTGTTGAAATCAGGTATGAAATCAGGTACAATTTTAATACCTGCTGAAATAAATAAATAAATAGGCTTCAATGCCGAAAGATACAGGCGGAGTAATTCGACAACAACAGTGCCGAAAGATACAGGCGGAGTAATTCGACAACAATAGTCCTAGAATATGACCTTGGGGCAGACTACTTTACGACCATGTGGGCGTCTTATAGCGCGGATTGCAATTCTTATTGCAGCCTGCAGGGTTATGCTAGAAACATACGGAAGGACGCGGTCGTTGAGCTCCACCGCCCCACATTGCATGACACGTTAAACAGAACTCAACTAGAATGGCCACCATCAATTTGATAACAACAGACCAAAAATAGTCGGAAAGCCTACAGAAAAAATAGATAGTTAATGTGACAATCACATTATTAATAATAAACTTGGATCAATGATTTACTGAGGAACTATTTTTTTGGGAGCATGCTTTTGCAGGGAGTTCGCCGCCCCACCTACCCATATGGACGGCACGCGCCTGTATATATATATATAAATATATCATAACATCCTCCGAAGATGATTGATATATGACATGATATCGTTCTCAACAAACGGTGTTGCTTAGCCTAAAGCTCATCCGTTTTACCTTTGGAATTTCTCTACAGCAGACATTCTCCACTTCGTTGGGCATTGTGGCATAATTCCCACAGGTGCACCTAGGTAGTAGGGATGTTATAAGTTATAACAGTGTATTTTGACGGACAAATGTAGTCAACAATATGCCATGTCGGGACATAAAAGCTTGTTACGGACGCTTGAATAGTATGAGTAGTCTACTAGCTGCAAGCTAAGTCAGAAAAGCTGGGCTAAATACATGATGAATCGCGTGTGCATATTAATATTATAGCATAAACAAAAACTTACCACTGTGAAATGTCCTGGTCCATTCTACGACTAACAGCGCGCTCGTCATTAGCGTCGTCAGCTCCATTATCGCTTTCGGGGTCCGACTCAGGCTCAAATTGGTACGGTAGCACTGAAGCCATAGTAGACAGAGTGACAGAGTGCCTGAAGAGACGTCAGCACCCTGTCAGCACCAAGATTCTAAATGCCTCAAAATTCTAAGCAACAGGGTGTTTCACATAGGGGTTGTAATACTCATAATAGGGCCCCTTTAAGCCCTATATAAGATTAGAATAGATAAGATATTTTGTATACAAACTTCCGACAATTTACTCTACACAGTGACACGTAACTATTTTCATTTAAAATAATAACACACCTTTATATTTTACTTTATTTACGCATTACTACAGCTCCTTGGTTATTTTCAAATAGTTTGAACAGTGTTTCACAAACAGAATCATGTTCCAGCCTGATTTAATGTAAACAAGATGTATTAAATGTGAAAATTGTAATGATATTGAATGAATAATTTGGGCATTCTGTTCAATCAAGATCTTAAGGAGGGGGATTTAATTTATTTGTTTGTTTTAATCAACAAACAGCTAACAAAGGATGTACAATAAAACACAATATCTTCATGGCAGTTTGTGGTTGTTTTATTCTTGTGAATATTTCTTTGAGAGACTGTTTGTATGTAAAACATAAATGAGGCGGTTCAACGCTGGAGGAAGGACAGCAGCAAGAGACATTAATCATGCTGACATTTGGAGGTATTTTAGCATGTAATGTGAAAGCGATTAGAATAGGTTGTTAATAAATGGCCACCAACATAATTTGAGCACTGCAGGTTTTAAAAGTCTTTATTCTATCTTGGGTTTGGGCTATCTTTACCAAAGCTGTGCCAATGCACATGTACATAAGTGATCAAGATAAATAGCAATGGAACCCAAAGAATAACAGTTGTTGGCAAGTGTATTATCAGCCTGAATGTTATTGCATGCAATTCGACAAAGCAGCACATGGACACATAAATATCTGATATCAACAACAATAAAATCTTTTAAGATCCCATTGTAACTTTTTGTCATATAGATCACACAAAATTACATTTCATTAACTTATCCAAATTAAATGGGTTGAGTTATTATTCTTCAGTTAGAAGGTTTTCATTCCAAAAATTCACTGATTATTGTTCAGACTACTATTACAAATGTTTTGCCTAACAAAAAATGTACACTTCAATACAATATCTGAAATGAAATATCACAAATTGATAATCTACTTCAATAAAATTTTTGATTGCCTCATTCTTTTGAAGACCTTTTTCAGAGACAGTTTGATTTCCTGAGTCTGTAGAACATAAATCAATGGGTTCAAAGCTGGAGGTATGACCGCTGCAAGAGAAAGACTAATTATCCTTGCATTGCGAGGCATTTTAGCGGCAACACTAAAAGTGACTAGAATAGGTAAGTAATAAATAATCACCAACATTATATGGGCACTGCATGTTTTAAAAGCCTTCATCCTATCTTGCACTCCAGCTATTTTAGCCAAAGCTGCACCAATGCACATGTAAGATATCAAGATAAAGAGCAATGGAGCCCAAATAATTAAAACTGGTAACACTATGGAAATTATATGATTGGGCCGATTGTCATTGCAAGCAAGTCGATAGAGCGGCCCATGGTCACAGAAATAGCTGTTGATAACAACAGACCTGCAGTAGGACAGTCGTGTTAGAAGCCCTACAACTATCAAGTTGACAAGGATGGCAATAATCCAGCAAACAGCTACCAGTGAGAACATGGTCTTCAGAATCACAATGATCTGATAGCGCAATGGAAAGGTGATCGCTATTAGCCTGTCAAAGGAGAGTAAAGCCAGATTAAGGGACTGCATGGTGAGGATCACATAATAAAAAAACAAATAGGTTAAGCAGTTGCTGTACGAGATGTACTTGTGGTCGAACCAGAACGTGTCGATAACCTTGGGCACCAGGGCGGAGCTGCCGACCACGTCTACAAACGCCAAGTTAAACACAGCAATATACTTTGGAGTCTTGAGACTCTGGTCGAAGCATATCAAGGCCATCACCACCCCGTTTTCCACCACTGACACGATGTAGAGCACCAGTAAAAATAAATAGTAGTAGTTAACATGAGGGATGCCTGAAAAGCCACTGATAATGAAATATTCTGGCCTCACAATAGTCATGTTAGACTCCATTGTTTGATATCCAAGTGATGTTAGAGAGCTTGGCCAGCTCCTCTCTGTTTAAGTATTTCAATCGATCTCTGTCTCTCTTTCTCTCCCTCTCTCCAGAGTGATGTGCGGGGTGAGCAACTTTATGGCTCACTCTATAAAAGAGTGAGCCATAAACATTGTCCTCATTGTCATCAACACCAAATACAACCTCAGGAGCAGACAGGAGGGGGGCCTCAGGGGCCCGGGCTCTGGTCCCTTCGCTCTGATTGGCTAAAGTTCTGTCGCCCAAAATAAATTAATTTCATTGTAAATATATCAGATTAAACAGAATCCAGTGTTTCCCCTACCATTGTTCAGGCCTGGCGGGCCGCCAGGCCAACGAGCGCCCCCGCCAGGCCAACAACCGGCCAAAAAAAAAAAAAAAATTAAAAAAGAGAAAAAGATTTTTAAAAAATAATTTAAAAAAAAAAAAAAAATGCGGTGTTGCGCGTGCGCAGATGATGCCCCATCATAACGGACAATCTGACAGCATTAAGTAATATCATCATTAGCATGGCACCACCAAAAAAACGTAAAAGGGATGAAGGACAAAAAGGTATTTCAAGGTTCTTCCTAAACACGGTGCCAAACGAGAGTACAGGTGGGGAAGAAGGGCGAGTGACAGGTGTGGAGGAACAAGTCAGAGGGGCAGAGGGAGGAGATCATTATCTCCTCCCAACACTTGTCAGTGTTGAATCATTATCAACCTGTGATGGCTAAGCAAGTGTTTTATATGGAAATAACCAACAAATACTCTAGCATCCCGTGAAAAATGTATAACAAATCACACTATCAGCTCTTACCACCGGGCCTAAAAAAAATTCTAGGGGAAACACTGGAATCCTTATCCTTCTGTCATCAATATAACTGGGGGGGGGGGGGGTGTCCCCATACTGCCCCTCACAACTGACTGACCTGATCAGTGGGGTGTTCCACAAAGCCGGTTTTATCACATAACCGGGTAAGTTAACCCAGGGTTTGCGGTAACCCTAGGTTTTCCATTCCAAAATGAACACGGTGGGCCCTATCTTGCATCCGGCGCAAGTGACTTAGTCACTGGCGCATGTGTCGTTGCTAGTTTACAACTGGCGCAGAGCGTTCTTTTCCACCAGCGCCACTCGCCGGTAAATTAGGGATTGATCATGCGCCGCAAGGGGCGGTTCGGCGGAAGGAGGAGGCGTGTTCTGGCGCAAACGGTATTCTGCCGTCTCTGAATACCATTGCACTACTGACCAGGAAATACCTGGTTTAAAGTCAGTGGCGCGTTGTTCAGACGCTATTTTAAGGGCGCATGCATACGGATTGCTTGTGCACCTCGCGCATACACTTTGCTTCTCTCATCTACCTAGCCGCACATTCTTGGTAAATTATTTGGGAAAGAACAGCTGATGCAGCGGTAATAAGTTGTAGGCTACTTTTAAATCAATGCATCTGCAAACACCGTACAGCAAACACATATTTTCTTGACACAGACATCGTGTAGGCCTACATGCCCATAACTTTTAGGATTGATGAGTGGGCCTATTTGATCGTGAAAAACAATGTTTTACCGCGAGTGAGTGTTAAAAAGAATGAATGAATGCGGGCGCGCGTGTGTGCTCTGTAAGGCGCCCAGTTTCCAACCTCGAAATTTCACTTCATTTAAATTTAATTTGCATGGTATTTCTTATCCTTACCAGATGCCCGAACCACCTCAGCTGACTCCTTTCTAAGTAAAGGAGCAGCGGCTCTAATCCGAGTTCCTCACGGATGGCTGAGCTTCTCACCCTATCCCTAAGGGAGACGCCAGCCACCCTTCTGAGAAAACTCATCTCGGCCGCTTGTAGGCTACCCACGATCTCGTCCTTTCGGTCATCACCCAACCCTCATGACCATAGGTGAGGATAGGAACGAAGATCGACCGGTAGATCGAGAGCTTTGCCTTGCGGCTCAGCTCTCTTTTCGTAACAACGGTGCGGTAAAGCGAACGCAATACCGCCCCCGCTGCTCCGATTCTCCGGCCAATCTCACGCTCCATAGTTCCCTCACTCGCGAACAAGACCCCGAGGTACTTGAACTCCTTCACTTGGGCAAACTAAACACGTAACGCATAATACAATCAATGGCAATGTCTATTACCGCGGGGACACATGCATATTAGGATAGCATACAATACTGATAAGAAACAATGTTTATAATGTATTGCGTATATCATTAAATAGAACCACAGTTACCGCATATCATATGTTATAGCCTATCATACGTTTTCTTTGCCGAAATTTATTTGAGGACTCAGTATTTCTGAAGTTGTGGAAGAAACCCCCTTATTCCATGTGTGAATTAGGCCATATTATTTGGCAATAAACTAAGCCATTTGCAGTTTGAAATTCATGTTCATCTGTCTCATCGGAGACTGCAGACGCGCTGTCAAAATATCAACTCGTCCGATTCAAATGCGCTCATGGCTCTTAAAGGGGATGGGAGCTGGCACTCACATTGGTTTGTTGCACGTTACGCCCAAACCACACCTACGGGTAATTAGGCTGCTTCAGACCAACCCTTTTGACACTTGCGCCGCGGCGCAAGCGTCATTTATCCGCCTGTAAAATAGCGATAGCGCCGTAGAACCGCCCACAAAGCTACTTGCGCTTTGCGCTTCCCACTTGCGTTTCAGACCGTTAAAATAGGGCCCTATGACTGGCAGGGGCATGTGAATAGAATTTTTTTTGGAAAATATCCATATGTTTTTTCATTACCTCGTTCCTTTAGTTATTTTATGTTAGCATTAAATATAGTTTTCAAATATGTTGTGTACAGTCACAAAAAAGTTCTTCTGCCTGCATTTATGTCAAAAGATTGTTGCACAAGATGTTAATATGCTGCTTGCCCCAGCCTCACACAACTCATTATTTTGCAGTAATTTGATTTCTTTATTTGTTCCAATATGTAAGTAAAAAACTGCTATGTTAGAATTATGTTACCAATAAAAAGAAGTTCCTGCACAATTTTTTTTAAGATCTTTTTTATTTTATTTTAATAAGAAAAGATAACAATAAGATAAGGCTGTATTTGCACGAATTTTTGACAGTAAATGTATGCTAAAACACTCAAAGGTTCTGCATTCAATTCACATATTCGTCACAAGTGTTTAAAGTATATTTAAGGGATCCAAAAATAAGTTTGATATGCTTCTCCATTTTTTTAAATAATCTGCCGATTTAATCGTAATCAGAATTTTTCTCTGAAAATAATCGGCATCGGCCCTCCAAAATCAATATCGGTCTATCTATCTATTAGCACTATACTTTACTAGCCGGTTGCACTATTGTTGCAACACACACACACACACACACACACACACACACACACACACACACACACACACACACACACACACACACACACACACACACACAGATTTAGCTTTGATTCAGGATTTACCTACTAAAACAATTGTCTCTCAATGCATTGAGTATTTTATTATTAGTATTTTCACAGTATATTGTCTGTTACATCTGATAATTATCACTGTCCTTCATTGTTATTTGCTGTGATGAATTACCAAATGGCCCGACTATTTGTGTGCATGTGGGCGAAATTTTTACACACATTTATAAAAAAATATATATATATATCTATTAACATATTGTAAAGTTATGCCAAAATGCAATAAAATGCTTATTTAACACTATTGTGGTATTATCACTGAATGAATGAAGCATAAAAGAGTTCAAAAGCATCTAACAGAACAAACAGACATGAGCCTATATGATTATTTATGTTGCGGTTATGAGGGGGTCCTTGAAAAAAATTCTGCCCTATGGGGGGTCCCCAGCCTCATATAGTTTGAGAACCCCTGACATAGATCACTCAAAACAACAATGCATTAATTTCTCAGAATTAAATGGGTTAAGAGTTATTGTTCTTCAATTACAAAAGACAAAGGTTTTAATACCAAAAATTCAAAGATTGTGCTGACTATTACAAATGTTTTGCCTAACAAAAAATGTACACTTCCGACACAATATTTGAAATTAAATATCACGCATCGATATTCTACTTCATTTGAACACCTTTTTCAGGGACAGTTTGATTTCCTGAGTCTGTTGAACATAAATTAGTGGGTTCAACGCTGGAGGAATGACTGCTGCAAGAGAAAGACTAATTATCCTTGTATTACGAGGCATTTTAGCAGCAACACTAAAAGTGACCAGAATAGGTAAGTAATAAATAATCACCAACATTATATGGGCACTGCATGTTTTAAAGGCCTTCATCCTATCTTGTACTCCAGCTATTTTAGCCAAAGCTGCACCAATGCACATGTAAGATATCAAGATAAAGAGCAATGGAGCCCAAATAATAAAAACTGGTAACACTATGGAAATTATATGATTGGGCCGATTGTCATTGCAGGCAAGTCGATAGAGCGGCCCATGGTCACAGAAATAGCTGTTGATAACAACAGAACTGCAGTAGGACAGTCGTGTTAGAAGCCCTACAACTATCAAGTTGACAAGGATGGCAATAAACCAGCAAGCAGCTACCAGTGAGAACATGGTCTTCAGACTCACAATGATCTGATAACGCAATGGAAAGGTGATCGCTATTAGCCTGTCAAAGGAGAGTAAGGCCGAATCTCGATTCTTCCCCTTGCCCCTTTTGCTTTGTCTTTGTCTTTGTCTTAACCCTAGCACTTGCAAGTGTAAGGGCCAAGGGCTGAGATCTTTCCCCTATGAAATGAGACGCCACTCGGTTTCGGGTACGTCATCATTCATCGTCGCCAGCTGGCTGCCCCGTCACCAGAGTGCCGAAACGCCAATAAAAGCCAGAGAAGAAGAGCGATATATATATATATATCTTAGATGCTGCCGCCATCGTTGAAGAGTTGAGGGTGTGTGTAGCATAGTGGTGAAACGGATCAGTGTGTCCACAGTTCGGTTCAGATAACCGTTTTGGGCCTCGGTTTCGGATACGGTTCGGATTAGGATCATGTCCGTGATAGTAAAAAGGCTGACTTTTTTTTGACGGAGGGTTTGGGGGAGAAACACAAAAATGAATGAGACCCACAGGCTATTTGCAATGTGTTAATTGACTGCAATCAGACAACTTGCAAGGCTTTTTTGTGCAATAAATGTTCCCCTAAATGCATTTGAAAACATGGTGCACTGAGTGTAACATGTAAGGGATAACGGCCGACGAGGCTTAGAACTCTGGCGACGAGCGCAACGAAGTTTAAAGCCCAGTTTGTTTTGAACGCTGACAGGCTGAAGGGAGGGGCGGGAAAAGTCTCATTGGCTCGGGCAGCACTGGAGAGAATGCATTCCGCTGGGTCCTAAACACCCTTTGTATCGGACGTAGGCTACAGTAGGCAAAATACGCTACATAAGGCAATGCCTTCATGAAACCGAAATCCGCGGATCTCCAGAATGCTCCGAACTGTGGTAAACGAACCGAACGGATTCGGATACAATTCGAATCCGCTGCAGGCCTGAGCATCTAGCTGGCAAGCTACCATATAAGCCAATGGAGTGGTGGTATACGCGCTAATTGTATCCTAAAACTACCGTTTGAAAGCTTCAGTTAAGACCTACAATACTATGCATCTTTCGTGTAGCACATTTCAGATCAAACCGAGTCATTATAAACATATAAAAAGTTGTGTAGATAGCTGTAAAATATTCCTCGCTTCAAGCAGCCATGTTTTTTTGAAAATTCCCGGTTTCGCTATGTGCTCTGGGATAGCCCTTGGAGGAGCAAGTGAGCTCTCAAATCATCTTAAAAATAAGGGGTACATAGCACTCAATCTTATCCCTTAATCTTGATCAAATTGGGTATTGAGACACCACTAGCTCTCACATGAACGCGCAACTTCAAGGGTAAGGGGGAAGATAAGTGGTAAGGGGAAGTATTGAGATTGGGCCTAAAGCCAAATTAAGAGACTGCATGGTGAGGATCACATAATAAAAAAACAAATAGGTTAAGCAGTTGCTGTACGAGATGTACTTGTGGTCGAACCAGAAGGTGTCGATAACCTTGGGCACCAGGGCGGAGCTGCCGACCACGTCTACAAACGCCAAATGAAACACAGCAATATACTTTGGAGTCTTGAGACTCTGGTCTAAGCAGATCAAGGCCATCACTATCCCGTTTTCCACCACTGACATGATGTAGAGCACCAGTAAAAAGAAATAGTAGTAGTTAACATGAGGGATGCCTGAAAAACCACTGATAATGAAGTATGCTGGTCTCACAATAGTCATGTTAGAGTCCATTTCTTTATATCCAAGTGATGTTAGAGAGCTTGACCAGCTCCTGTCTTTCTTTCGCTCTCTCTCTTCAGGTTCATGTCTTGGGCCAGCAGTTGTATGCCTTACTCTGAAAGTACAATGTCCTCCTCCTCAGATACAGACCTGACTCCTGCCCCTTTGTCGTCATTGGCTAAAGTACAAAACTTCCGAGGACGGGAGGACGCACCTGCAATTGGAACGGTAGCGTACTCTATGACGTCACCACCTCAGCTCGTCTGTTAACTGTTCTACTGCCTCATGTAGGCATATACTACTGAACAATATAAACAAATTATATCAAACAAAACCCCAGCCTCTTTCATTCTAAAATTATGTAGGGGTGAAACGGTACAAAAAAATCTTGGTTCGGTACGAACCTCGGTTTTGAGGTCACGGTTCGGTTCATTTTTGGTACAGTAAGAAAACAAAAATGCACCCGGTCCAGAAGAACAGAGGTACCAAACGAACTCCCAACAAAGGCATTCAAGTGACCCATGCAGGCGACCGGTCCGTTGAAGCCTTCAAAAATGCCCGAGCAAGCTACATTCAACACCTGATCGATGCTTTACACGACCGATTCCCTGGATCTTCTTGATTGATTCGCCACTAGCCTGTCAAAGGAGAGTACACAATTTACATTTTAGTTTGTTGCCTTTCTGGAGGAAATAGTCCCACACCAAGCTTTGTTCGCACGCTTAATTTTCTTACCTCAGAGTGCTAGCAAGCGATGCCGTGTATTACGTATATGCAACGTGTATAGGAAGATTAACCTTTAGGCCGACATGCCTAACCGGTCTCGGCCATTAGGCATGTCTACAGTTAACGGTTAACTGTAGACATCAGTGGAGGCTTCTCCATTGAGGAGAGGGAGGAAGATCCTCCCTAACATTGTTGAGAATAAAACATTTAGATTGCCCCGACTATTGTAATGAATTAATGCCCTTAAATTTGACTACTTTATTGCCTTTGAATATATAATGTTTGTTTCCCTGGGTAAAGGGACATTAGCACCCCCTATAGCCGATTGACAATAACTTCAGGGAGGAACGTCCTCCCTCCGCCGCCGTTGACTCCCATTCATTTTCCCGAAAGTACTGGCGGCCGGTGGATAACATGGGTTTCAATGGGAGAGAGGAGGAAAATCCTCCTCTGAGTGGGTGGGACCTTAAGGGGTCTGATTCGCGCAAAAAACTATCCGTCTGCGCTATGAACCAATAAGCAGGATCCCTGGATGTTGAGCAGTGTTGCCAGATTGGTCCGATTTCCCACCCAATTGGGCTACTTTTAACCATGTTAGGCTGGAAAAATTATCATTGGGCGGGAAATCTGCCCAATCTGGCAACGCTGTCGATGACAAACCCGGTCTGCATTGCCGCGGTGCTCAGTCTGAGAGACGCAGAGCAAGTGAAATCTGCGATAGCGAGATCCTAAATGCACAATGGAAACATTGGAAACGGAGGACATTGTTAACGTCTTATTACAAAAACCATTCCATTCATTCAGAAAGAGGTAGACCACTTCCCAAAATCAAGGTCATCAGAAGTAATGGCAACGTCAGTATTGTGAGTGCTACATGGTTTGCTAGGTACGCATGACTTACTGGTAGCATTACAAGCAATTGTAACTGAAAATAAACATAGCTAAATAACTTCAGTCAGTGAGGGCAAAAATAGGCCCAATAATAGGCCCAGATTTTTTTATTTACTTTTACAAATCAATAGTAGGCCTGATTTGACTAATATGCTTTGCATCCTTTCCTTCTCAAATTACAGTGATGCCACTGGTGGCTTTGTATACATTTTGTTCACATAACTCCCTCCCTGCTATTTTGTAGTTCACCAAAACACCCTGAAACAACTTGAGTCTCACATTCTTATGCCACCATACACCAACAGTGCAAGCAGGCCAATGGCAACCAAGCGCGCAGTCCTTCCTCCCTCACTTTAAAAACCACCAGCCGCCACTGGTAGACATCACTAAACTGAATCATAATCAATCTATCATCATTATTACGGGGGGTTGTTGGCCTCGTACTGCCCCAACATTGTCTGTGCACGGCCCTGCTCAGGAGGGATTCAGATGGCATTCCACTCTAAAGAGTTCTGATGCATGAGCCAAGGCCCCCTTACATCCATGCATTGGCTGGATGGATAAACCCATTCACCCAAAAGACTGGAGTTCAGGTCACGTATTCATTTTAGACTTGGTTGACTTATTATTCATAGAAAAAAATTCATTAGACTTGAGTTAATTTGACGAAGACAGCCGAATAGCAAAAACTAAAACAGTTAGATGCAGAGGACGGGTCATGCCTTCCCCAATCCTAGGTGAAAACCTAAATGGTTTCTGAAAGAATATTAATTATTAATTAAAATAAATATTTCTATGTTCCAACTTCAGACAATTGAATATACATTAACAGGTTAAAATTTTCATTTAATTTGGTTGATTTGTGTAGTTGCACAGTATAACACCAGCAGAATAATGTGCCAGCCTGTTTTAAATGTCTAGACACATTGAATATAAAAAACCTACCAAAACAGATCCAAGCAAAGAACCATAAATATATCTATGACTTTAACTGCATAAATATTAAAGGTGAGACATTGATGGAGTTTATACGTACTGACATGAAGCTAAAACAATCAATATTGGACTGAATCTCCTTATGAGCTCACACCATGTTCAGCATAACAGTAGACTGTAGGGGTTTAACGATACATGATTAAGTATTGAACCGAATTGGTACGGACGTCACGGTTTGGTGCATGATTTACATGGAGACTACACGTATAAAATTAAATAAAACTGGCGTGCAAATTAAGTAATGTAATGCGGAACTAGTGTTAGATACGCGAGTTCTTCATCGCTTTTCCAACGCAAAAAGTGGGCGTGACCCGGACTGAGCCGTATTGAGCCGTACTCGTCTAGCTGTACTCCTCCGTTGGGGTACTGGGACGCCTGAAAGGGTGCCGGCAAGTTCGAGCTACACACGCTGTCCTTTGATAGGTCGACAGAATTGCACTTCCGTGATACAGGGGGATAATAACAAACAAAGACATTATCCGCAAGGTATTTCTGGACAACGGCGAAAGCTTCGTTTATTGAAGAAAATGTTGCAGAAAGTTTGCCGTCCTTCTTGGACGTCCTACATTGTTGATCTTTTTCATTGTGTGCGTTCATCTTTTTTTGATTTGGATTTATCATCGGCGGTAGAAACGCGAGCCGTAACTGAGCGGCGCCGAACCGCACCTTCACTACTCCACCAAGTCGCACCGAACCGACCCCGCACCCTCCGGTGGAAATGCGCTAATTCTGTGTACTTTGCACTTTCATAAATAAGACATGCTGCATGTTCAGTTTTATAACTGATTGTCTTATTTTGTTTATAGGTTACGGAGTCTGGAGATGATGTGGGGTACTTATTTTTTACTGTTTACATCTTAGATTACACAGTTCAGGCGGTTGCAGCTAGCTCAGGAGAGAGACTGGATGACACTAGGTGGTACAACCTGAGACATGCACAATAAAAAAGAATTGCCTTCTGCATTTTTCGTTTTTCTATTCCCTTCATTGTACCGAACTTTGTACCGAACCGTGATGTCTGAACCGAGGTATGAACCGAACCTTGACTTCAGTGTACCGTTACACCCCTAGTAGACTGGGGCGATTTCAGATCATATTTAAACTTTTTGTCATATAGATCAATCAAAAATACAATGCATTAAATTCTCCAAATTAAAAAAGGTTTAAGATTTCCTTTTCTTCAGTTGCAAAATTAAAACAATCCCTAAGAATACAATTCAGTGTTTTTTAACACCAAAAACATCATGATAATTGTAATGACAGCTATTTTAAATGTTTTGCCTTACAATTAAAATATCTATATGAAGGATTGATTTGATCACATTTACAAAATTACACATTCCAAACATTTAACAATGAATTGATCAAAGAATGTATACTACAAAACAATATCTTAAATGACACTTCACATTGATATTCTATTTCACGGCAATTTTTGATTGCTTTATTCTTGTGTACACCTTTTTAAGAGACAGTTTGATTTCCTGAGTCTGTAGAACATATATTAGTGGGTTCAACGCTGGAGGTAGGACAGCTGCAAGAGAAAGACTAATAATCCTAGCATTACGAGGCATTTTAGCGGCAACGTTAAAAGTGACTAGAATAGGTAAGTAATAAATAGCCACCAACATTATATGAGCACTGCAAGTTTTAAAAGCCTTCATCCTATCCTGTCCTCCAGCTATTTTAGCCAAAGCCGCACCAATGCACATGTAAGATATCAAGATAAAGAACAATGGAGCCCAAATAAAAAGAGATGGTATCACTTTGGAAAGTATATTACTAGGCAGATTGTCATTGCAGGCAAGTAGAAAGAGCAGACCATAGTCACAGAAATAGCTATTGATAACAATAGACCTGCAGTATGACAGCCGTGTTAGAAACCCTACAACTATTAAAATGTCAAGGATGCAGACGATCCAGCAAGCGGCCACCAGTGAGAACATGGTCTTCAGGCTCAAAATTATCTGATAACGTAATGGAAAAGTGATCGCTATTAGCCTGTCAAAGGAGAGTAAAGCCAGATTAAGAGACTGCATGAGGAGGTTTACATAATAAAAAAACAAATAGGTTAAGCAGTTGCTGTACATGATATACTTGTGGTCGAACCAGAACGTGTCGATAACCTTGGGCACCAGGGCAGAGTTGCCGAGCACATCTACAAACGCCAAGTTGAACACAGCAATATACTTTGGAGTCTTGAGACTCTGGTCTAAGCATATCAAGGCCATCACTACCCCGTTTTCCACCACTGACATGATGTACAGCACCAGTAAAAAGAAATAGTAGTAGTTAATATGAGGGATGCCTGAAAAGCCACTGATAATGAAGTATGCTGGTGTCACAATAGTCATGTTAGACTCCATTGTTTGATGTCCAAGTGATGTTAGAGAGCTTGACCAGCTCCTTTCTTTTTATGTTTTTCAATCTCTACGCCTCTTTCTCTCCAGGGTAATGTGTGGGGCAGGCAGTTTTATGGCTCACTCTGACGGTACATTGTCATCATCATCAGATACAGCCTCAGGGGCCGACATGTGCACAGGAGAGGGGCCTCAGGGGCCCAGAATTACAATTACAATTAGGGCATTTAGCAGACGCTTTTATCCAAAGCGCCTTACATCGGTTAATACACACATTGACACACCCACGGCAGAGTCCACCATGCAAGGCGACAGCCAGCTCGTCAGGAGCAGTTAGGGTTAAGTGTCTTGCTCAGGGACACATCAACACCTCAGCTAGGAGTGAATTAGCTCTCATTGGCTATGTTGTCCTCTCAAAATCTTACGTTTTTAGAATGTTTGTATCACTGTCGTTTTTACTACTTCAGATTCTGTTTATATAAACTTCACAGCCTATCCGCCAACCCAAACGACAGAATAGGTTTGAAAAGGTAGTCCAAAAACACCCATATGAAATTTTTTGCAAGGATTCATATGGAGCTTCACACATCCATACACATACACAAACACACAAACCTTGGTGTTATCCTATAAGTGTCCAAGAAGCTTAAAAAAAGTCATCATAAAAATATATCCTAGTGGGTTGAGAAAATAATAGAACAAACTGTTTGGCAGAGACAGGCAGAAACATAGGATTTTATTCCTGTTTTCTCAATTAAAGTCTTATTTGAGTAAAATTGACTAAAGGACATATGTTGACATTACCACGTAAAAAAATAAAATAAATTTGGTTTCACTTACAGCGTTTTCCTATCGTTTTAGGCAATTTACCTAAACCATGTTCACATTCCATAAACACTTCACACAGTGAGCATACCAGTAGACCATGTGAACCAAACTGTGGTTACTTGCCCCTATGCTAAGATACAAATGCTGGCAATGACGCCTTCTTCCAAATTTCATGGATACCTGCCCCAGTCAATGTTCACTACCGGCAAAACGCTGTGGAACTACAGCATATTTTACCAATGTTTAGATACTCTGTTCAAAACAGTGAACTTTCTGTTCAAAACCTAACAGTAATTTAGATCACTGTAGATGGAAAGATGCTGCATTTGGACAGACAAATGAAGTTACATGTTTGAATAAGAAAAAATATTTAGTTTATAGTTTATTTATTTTATTTTACAGTAATTTAGATTTTTTTCCCCCTGTGCACCATAGTTCTTGGTGAATTGGCATGGAATTACTTTTTTTACGTAAAAGCAACACTACATACAATGATCTGTACAAAACACAGAGGATACGTTTTGCAATGCAAAACACCTGGTGGTCATTTCAGCTAAAGACCTACTCAGCTAAAGACCTACTCAGGTGTTTTACATGTAATTTGTGCCTCGTTGAAAAAGGGCCTTCTTTGGCATTTGCTTTGGACTTCTTTACGTAGTTGGTATAGGTAAATGGATGCAGCAAGAGCAAGAGGCAGAGGCAGAGGAAGAGGAAGAGGTAGAGGAGGAGGTGGAGGTGGAGGTGAAGGTGAAGGTGGAGGTGGAGGTGGAGGTGGAGGTGAAGGTGGAGTAGGAGGAAGAGGAAGAGGTGGAGGTGAAGGTGGAGGTGAAGGTGAAGGTGGAGGTGGAGGTGGAGGTGAAGGTGGAGTAGGGGGAAGAGGAAGAGGTAGAGGAAGAGGTAGAGGAAGAGGGAGAGGTAGAGGAAGAGGGAGAGGGAGAGGAGCAGCAGCAGCAAGGACAGTTGTATCTGATGAAATCAGAGCAACTGTCATCGACCATGTAATCAATCATGGTCTGTCCATGAGGGAAGCTGGTCTGAGGGTTCAGCCAAACTTGCCAAGATCAACGGTGGCATCAATCGTGAGGGTTTTCACACAAACTAACAGGTACTATACAGTATTTACAGTATTCTGACTGATGTGTTTGTAACAGTAGTAATGTGATGTGAGAAGTCTCCAAAACTCTCCTGACGTATCAGTGCATTTGTGTCTGACTCACTATTGTAGGACCCAACGGTTGCCCCACTCAGGTGGAAGGGGAAGAAAATTCACTTTGCCACAAGAAAATGCAATAGTGCAAATGGTTATTGCTAACAATAGTATAAGGCTAAGAGAAATTTGTGCAAACATCATCGCAGACATTGGTGTATTTGCCAACATTGAGAATGTTGGCACCACGACCATCGCCAGAGTGCTGAAAAAGCACCAAATTCGAATGAAGCAGCTTTACACTGTCCCCTTCGAGAGGAACTCTGAGCGGATAAAGGAACTCCGGTACCAATATGTCCAGGTAAGACTGAACACAGGACACACTGTCATGTTGATTGTGATTTTGCACAAAACTGTAAGCTATGCCATTTTTGTCTTATGGTATCTTGTGTATTCTCTAATTTCCTGAAGAGAGCCATGGAACTTGAAGCCAGTGAGAATGAATATGCGTTCATCTTTGTGGATGAGGCTGGCTTCAACCTGGCAAAAACACGTCGCCGTGGAAGGAACCGGATTGGGAAAAGGGCCACGATAGATGTTCCAGGCCAGAGGGGTGCGAACATCACCATGTGCGCAGCATTTTCGAACGATGGACTGCAGCTGCAGAAGGCCGGCATAGGCCCATACAACACCGAACGCCTAATTGCCTTCATAGATGAGCTTTACGAAAGGCTCACAGCAAGAGAGGTAGACAGGCAGAATCTACCAACGTATGTAATTGTATGGGACAATGTGGCCTTTCACCACTCCCGGCAAGTCACAGGGTGGTTTGCGGCGCATCCTAGGATGATGTCACTTTTCCTTCCGCCTTACTCTCCTTTCCTCAACCCCATCGAGGAATTATTTTCGGCGTGGAGATGGAAGGTCTATGACCACCGCCCTCAGGACCAGATGTCCCTATTAGAGGCAATGGCTGCTGGGTGTATGGACATAGCCCCAGAAGATATCCAGGCCTGGATAAGGCATTCCAAAAGATTTTATCCACGTTGTATGGCAAGAGAAACCATACGTTGCGACGTAGATTAAAATTTGTGGCCAAATGCGGAGGATAGGAGGGATTAGCCCAATTCTGCGCCACTGTGTGGCTACTGTAATATACAGTATGTGCAGGTTTTGTGCATTGCATTTTTTGTTAGAACACATTTTTTGACTTTGTAATGTATTTTCTGTTTTGTGTAACACTTGCACTGTGACAAAATCTCCAAAAAGTAAAGCACAGTGAAAAAAACTGTTGTGTTTGTGATTTGTTTCTGGATCATATATTACGTACTTACTGTATGTAATTTGCATTACAAAAACTGAAAATTGTTATTCTCAGTTTCTCATAAAACACTTACAGTATTTACTGTATTTACAATTACAGTACATTTACCACACTCAATTGTGACATCTTTTGTGGGAGGTAAACCGACATATGAACACTGTCAGCAGATACTTGGCTTGGATTGTCATACTGTAATATTACAAACTTTATTACTGTAGTCCAAAGAAGTGTTTGTCTGTGTTTTTTCTCTTTTTTTCAATGCAACACTACAGGAAATCTATGCCAAACTGGAGGACACAGCAACATTTTATATATGCAATTGGCAATGCTTCAAGATGTTAGTGTTTTTTAGGTCATAGTGTTCTGAGAGGAAACATGTGTTAAGTTATGGCAGCATTGTTTGTGGTGTGGTTGTTGTAGTGCATTTTGCACCAAAGGTTAACAGATATGCAGAGGTGTGTGTCTCTAAAGCCCACTGTGTTAAGTGATAGGGAAAAGTGACCATAGTATGGGTACATGACCGAAAACCATAGGAAAAAACTGTAATAGGCCACTCGGCAGGTCAGGTCATTGGGGCTGTGTCTCAATTCAGGGGCCGCATCCTTCAAAGGCTGCATTTGAAGACCGATTGTGTCACAGCGGCGCGGCTAGGCTGTCCCATTTCAAAGGTACGTCGTCATGCAAGTGAAAGGGCGTTAAAGACTTGTTACGCAAACTGGAAATGCTCCGTAGGCCCGAACCTCTCATTTAACAACGCTTGTTCGGCCTTCAGTTCGGCCTCCACGTCTACGAAGAGGCCACACCTTCATAGACTGCGTTCTTTGAAGGATGCGTCCCCTGAATTGAGACACAGCCTACGTGTTATTCTGCAGCCGTTTTATGTGAGAAAAAAAATATTGAAATATATTTTACCGATGTATGTGAAACCTCAGCTCTATTTTCTTTGGTTTCTCTTTACAATAAGGGTACATTAATTAACCATTTATTACCAATAAACACAGCATTAACATACTTAATAAACAGTTAACTAATGGTCTACCATTTACTCATGGTGTTGAGTTAATGGTTAATGGTGTTCATGAACTGGGATTTTAATGTATACATTTAATATGGTTAGTAAACCCTAACCTTAACCAACTACTCCTAACCTCTATGTTTATGCTATATAATAATTCCCCTTACTGCAAAAATACTTTTATAAATAATACTTTTTTCTTATTTCCTTTAATGTAAAGTATTGCCTTATCTTTCTTTTTTTCTTTCTATATTTGTAATTTCTTGAGCTCATGAAAAACAAACGGCTTACTCTGTACAAAGTTAATGAACTGTGTACTGTAATCTCAACTCCGCTAGGGACATGAAGCGTCTAATGAGGATGTTAACGAGATGTTTGTTGATACTGTTCCTACAGAATGACGACATCGTACACTCAGGATCTCGCACCATGGAGAATAACCCCAATTTTTCGCAAGCAGCAGTAAACAGCTGATGTAAGTGTTATACAAATTTATCGCAGTTTGGGTTGAATCAGAACTAGAAAGTTAGTTTGCAAAGAATAAAAAAACATTCATATTCCAATAAAATAATACTCATGCATTTAGCTTCGACTGTGCAGTGACGATGGTCGACAACATGGAATCAAAATGGAAAATCAGATCCCACTCCCCAGTAGTCATATCTTGAAGCCACTGATTGAAACAAAGTGACAGTGATCCAAAATTTCCCACCAAATGTTTCCAGCAAGTCATTTACCCTAAAAAACGGATGATCTGTAATGTATTCATTACCCTGAACGCACGGGTGTTGGCTCCCAATATCCATTGGGAGGTGTAAGAGGGCCAAGGTTTAACTGTGCGTTCACATCAGAAGCGAATTGAGCTGCCAAATCACCGGAAGTCCTTCACTTTCTATGGGCAAGAGCGACCAAAGCGACACAAGCGTCAAACACTACCAGCGGCAAAAGTTGAGCGACCAGAGCGACCAAAAAAAGTTGAAGACGGCTGAACTTTATCCAAATTACTATGACAGCCCAATCGGAATGTAGACGCTCTTCGCTTGCGTAGATCCCAGGGAACACCGAACACCGGCACCTTGGTTCCTACCTACTTTTGTGGTTCCTACTGACTGTACAAATGTCGACTGAAAAATTAATCGCGGCTGTAACTGGGCACCTGGTGTTGTACAATCAGGCTATCAGGAAATGAAAAAGGCTTGTACGAGCCTTTTTCATTTCAGAGATCGCAACAAAAAGGCTCTGGCCTGGGCGGAAGTGTCACGCGTGGTTGGTTGATCTGGTGAGTGAGTATATATATATATATATATATTCACGTTTCATATATAATGAAACATTTGAGATTATTGTAAAATAGGCGCGATACATGCCTGCTAACCGAGATCCAGGCATACTAATCTTCCTTGCTCTGAATGGTACGATATCGTTTTCAAATACCAAAAACACATACGTTGTGCAAAGGAATAATAGTTGTGCAAAGGAATAATGTCACTTCAATGCAGTTTAATTGAGGATAGACAGCTGACAAATGATAATTTAACAGATGCTTTCTTCCAAAGCGACTTACAATACAGTACATTTGTCATAAGTAGTGAAACATTATATCGCCGTCAGCGACAGTGATAATGAGCTGTGTTTTCTGTTTTGCGTTCAATAATTAATGAGTGCAACAAAATGTGCTGCACTCATTTCTTACAGAAAGAATAAGAAAAAGGAAAAGGAAAGGAGGAGTGGTGCAGGGGCAGGTGGAGGGAAGCCATGGAAATATGCTCGCATAATGGCCTTTATTGACCCATTGATGGAAGACCGCCAAAGCCAGAGCGACATGGCAGAACCAGGGCCAGTGAGTGACAGTGAGAGCGAGGACACAGACCAGGCTGAACCACGGAGAGCACCAGTCGAGGACCAGGAGGCACCAGGGAGAGCACAGGCCGCCGACCAGATAACACCACAGGCTGAGGAGCAGGCAGCAGGACACAGCAGGACAAAGACAGGAAGAGGCAGAGGCCAGACTCGCAGCCTTGATGAGAGGCTCATCACAGCCATAGAGGCTGTTAGTAATCGAGTAGTGGGTCAGAGTCGTCCTCCAGAGGACTCTGACTCACTATTCTTTCGAAGCCTCCAAGAGGATTTTAAAAAGCTCTCACAGAAAACTACACAGGATCTTAAATTCCAAATTTACAGGATGGTGTATGAGGCCAAGTGTCGTGAGGTTGACCCGTGGGGTGAGGGGAACGGGGTGCAGCTGACAACATGGTGAGGGGTGTTAGGAAACGTATTACCCTTGCAGTGCTGTCAGCTGCACCCTGTTCTCTCTCCCTCTCATGCCATTTATTTACACACACACACACACACACACACACACACACACACACAAACACACACACACACACACACACACACACACACACACACACACACACAAACACACACACACCTTTCCATTTTACAATTTTGTGATGATCGGATGTTCTCGTTCCCTCTTTCACGTGTACACAGGTTTGTTTGTTTGTTGTTAAGTTCTCTCAAAATGTGCACACTTTTATCAGCATTTGCTGACTTGTTCAATTCAACACACTACAAATATTTCCAAAAACTATAGCTGTTTTTTAAAATCTACAATGTTATTGTAAAATGTAGGCCTATGCTTTAAATGACTGCAATTACCATGGTTTATAATGTAGTATGAAATGTAATGTGTAGGAGCCATCTATGTTCACCCTTTAGATTAGTTTAGTTATTTTAGCCACTTGGGGGAGTATTGCATTGACTCTGGCATCAATGGGAATTATATATATACAGGTGAGATGATCAAACATATAGGATAGATACCACATAATGTATTATTTAATGTAGAAATGGAAGTCATGCTTTTTATTGTATTTGGGTGGCTCTTAAATGTTGGGTATGGGATTTGCGAAACGCCAGCAGATTTTGAAAATACACAACTCAAATGGTCCTACCCCCTCTCCTTCAACGCTGACTCTGACTCCACCCATTCCAAGTACATGGACGCGCAATCATGCACGAGCGAACAGATGCGCGAGAGCGAGCCATTAGCTAGCTCCAGTAGCTACCGTAGGATAACAACAAAAAAAAGATTGCTCTGGGTCCCAAGCTTTGAGTACGTGCACGAAGGGGTCAAGGCGGGGGGGAGGGGGAGTGCAGTACGACCGTTTCATTGACGTACTTACTGTCCAATGCCACTCGGTGGGTCTGGAAATCATTGGCTGGAGTTTTTCGAGCCCTGCCCGTTCCACAGATGATTGACTTGTTTAATTTTCATGTCAGTACTTCTAACTCAGTGGCTGTAAGTGGGTTATAATAAGGATTTCAAGTAATTTTGCAAAAATGGCCAAAAAAGAGAATTCCATACCCAACCTTTAAAAGAGCAGTTTTAAATGAATGCTCAAACACCAGGTTGCGAGCCAACAGCTCCCTCATTGGAGAAGTAGGAGACATACCTCTCCCTGACACGGAGGGCCTCCAGTGTGGCGTTGTTGCTGCCTGCTCTGTGAATACGCTGTAGGCCAGCAGCTTCACGGTTTGCAGATGGTCCTGGTCCCGGTCCTGTTTGTGTTGTTGGCCTGGTGGTTTTCCTGATGAAGTTGTGCAGGATACAGGTCGCTTTCACACAGGCATCCACATTGCTGGGGCTGACCCCAATGACTCCTCGGTACATATGCCACTGGGAGGTGAGAATACCAAAGGTATTCTCAACGATCAGCCTAGCATGGGAAAACCTGAAGTTGAAAGCCCTGCGGCTGCCATACAGGTGGGTCCCCGGAAAAGGCTGCATGAGGTCACGGCGCAGTGGATAGGCCTCATCTGCCACGAAGACAAACGGCTGTGGTCCCAAATGATCAGCACCTGGTAGCAGAACTTCCTCTCGTATGCCAAGTGTGCCAGCCCGCAGAGCCTGGCCAAAGATGGAATTGGCCAGGACACCACCATCACTGGTCCTCCCGTAGCTGCCCACATCCACCACACGAAAGCAGTACTGTGAATCCACCACTGCCAGGAGCACAATGGAGTAGGTTCCCTTATAGTTGTAGTTTAGGGACCCTGAGTTGTTTGGGGCCCTGATAACTACATGTTTCCCGTTGATTGATCCAAGGCAGTTAGGGAAGGCCCACCTCTCACGAAAAGCCCTCCGCAATGCTCCTCCAATCATGTGGTAGGCACTGGCATGTACTCCTGTACCAAGGCATCCCAAATTAACCTGGTGACCTGGTTAACGATGTATGCCACAGTACTAATGCCCACACGGCAGTTGTAGGCAATTGTACGGTAGGAATCCCCCGTGGCCAGGAACCGCAGGCAAATGGCAACACGCTCCGCGGATGGAATCGGGCAGCGGAAGTTGGTATGCTGCCTGGTGATCATTGGCCCAATCTTCGACAGCAAACTGTCATACTGCTCCCTGAACCAGCGCTGGAACCGGCCCTCGTCCAATCTCAGCCCCTGCACCAGCCGATGGAACTCGCTGTGCTGAAGGCGACCTTGAAGGATCTCGTAGACCCAAATCCCTCCGGCGTCTTCGGAGGTACTGGAAAGCAGCAGCACCAATAGCGACGATATCTTGCGCATCCATAGTGATTTTGATACCAAGTGATGATAAGCGGGAGTATATATAGAATATATTTGCGATCTAGAACGTTCGTATTCAAGCGGGAATTATTTTAATTTGCTCTCCATACCACCAATCTAACCAACCAATCGCGTGTAGTCATGCTTTAAAATAAACAAGTTTTTGAAATAGTCACATACACAAACTAATCGACAAGACGAGGAATAATTGACAAGGGATATATCTCTTGTCTTTCATCCCTCCATTCCCGCAATTCCCCACTATTCACGGAGCCTGAGGTGAATCATTTTTAATTAAATAGTCTAGATGGATAGATAGCCTAGTCAAGTCTTTATTAATACCAAACGACACAAATCGTCTGGAATTCATTCAGGTGATTCGGCTCACACAGGACAGTAGCCTACAAGACCACACAGAACAAGGGAGACAAGTCTGACTGGACACACACAAAATACCAGTCCTCTGCACGTATGCAAATTAGCCATGTACGCCAATGTCAATTTGTTTGAGTGTGCGATGAATGAGTGCAGATCAGTGAAACATTTTTTTTTTTGTTCTCGGTTGTAATTACATTTTAGGAGGTTTTTTTTATATAGCGGTATATATTGGGAGGGGAATCACTGTCCTACTTGCTGTCGAAGCACTTTATCCAACAAGCAAAACCATCTCTGTAATATGGCCAAAGTGTATGGGAGTTCACTCTTTGATACGGCTGTCTGTACTAAAAGCATACGGCTCCTTTAAATGCGTCTGCAAAATGGAATTGTACATCATGAGCGACTTGAGCGACAAAAGCGAACAGAAATATTCGCAGCGACACTTTATGAGCGACCAAAGCGTCTTTGCAGCGCAATTCGCTTCTGATGTGAACATACTGTAAGAGCTACGGTTAGCTACTGTTTTTTAGCGCTTTTTCACACTATGTGCACATGATTCTACAGAGGCCTTCGACCTCTTATTTATTCATTGATATTTTCTGTTTGATGTTTTTTTCCTGAGGCTAGTTAATGTGTCCATTGTTTGATATGGAACTAAGTGGTTTTTTTCTGAATATTTTAATAATATAGCAGGCTTTTACTATATATTTTCATTAAAAGGTGAACATGCAGTTTCTTTAATCCATGAACTTCTAAAACATTTTCAGTGTGCTCCTTCTGAGTCTACTACTAGTTTACTATCACTTACATTTTTTATATATATTTATTTAAATGATTTATTATTTGCGGGAATGTGCTTGGATGTGTGTGTGTGCTTTAGTGTGTGATTGGGTTCCTTCTCCCCAGCGAGTATATTTAGTGTTTTCTCATTCATTATCCTCCCTGTTATAGACTTTTATCCATTTTTTTTTTTGCCTACCAGATGTGTATTTTATTGACCGGAGAGCCCTTGGCTCCCCCTGTGGGACAAGAAATATAAATCCACACGTACCTTGGCTACGTTCCTTCCCCATACCCCAGCACCTCCTTTTCTTTCTTTATCCCTGCAAAGAATAGAAACATAAAATGAAAAACATGACAAAATAAAATAATAATAATAATAATAATAATAAAAGGACTGGAAAGTGGTGTGCCAGTGCTCCCAGTCATTTCCAGAGTCCGTGTTTTTTCTTTCCTGCATGATTTCTTCGTTCCATACACTAATTCCATCATCTTAAATTCCCAACAATAACCTTTTTATTAACTTTTTTTTTACTTTCATTATGAATTTCGAGTTGTTTCAAGATGCTGTATCCCCTAGTTGTGGGTTTTGGTTGACAATAACAGTATTCTTTTCTCCCCTTTCATAAATTCCATGTTCTTACTACCATTTCGTAGAAGCTTAATGGCAGCAGCAGTTTTTTGGTTCATTTAAGAAACATGCGCCCCTGCTCTTCCTCTGGCGCCACCAGATGGCGGCATTGGACTTATCACCTACCTCACCCTGCAATTAAAACATTTTAACGAAAGACCCAAGTCAACGCATATTAAATTATGTTTCAAAGTTGACGATGAAGACACGCATAAACGTATATCAAATTAATGAATTCATTTTCTTAAATAACGACGACACTGAGCTTCAAAGTAAAGCCTGGTTGACCGTGACCCTAGCTGGTTAAAAATAGTGGCCACTACGACGAGCCACCGCGCGGCAGTCAGATGCCGTGAGGTTTATAACCAAACGTTATTCAAACGTTTTAATTGTTGTTAAAATTAGATGAAATAAAATTGTTTCGCCAGCAGCCAGACCAATGGCAACCCTGCCTTAGCTGAATCTCTGAAGCTAAGCAGGTGTGGGCTTGGTTAGTACTGGATGGGAGACCAACTGGGAACACTGAGTTGCTGCTGGAAGTGGTGTCGGGTGTTGGCCAGTAGGTGGCACTCTTCCCTCTGGCCAAAAACATCATTCCCCGATGCCCCAGTTCAGTGACGGGGACAGTATGCTGTGGAAGGTCCCGTCCTGCGGAGGTGATGTAAAATCGAGGTCCTGACTCACTGAGGTCATAAAAGATCCAAGGGCACTTATCGCAAAGAGTAGGGGATTCCCTGGTGTCCTGGCATAAACTGCACAACCAGGCTCATTCAATCTGGCCCCCTAATCATCCCCCGGTATAATTGGTTTATTCATTAATTCCACTGTCCACCTCAAGCTGGTGTGTGGTGAGCGTTCTGGCGCCAATTGGCTGGTGTGCATCACCCAAGTGGGTGCTAGTGCTGCTACACACTGGTGGTGGTTAGTGAAGTTCCCCCCCCACTTCACTGTAAGCGCTTTGAGTTTCCAGGAAGAAAAGCGCTATATGAATTGAATGAATTATTATTATTATGAGTATTATTCAAATACACTTTCTGTGCTCACCGAACGTAGTTCTTCCACGGAGATGCAGCCGTTCCTGTTACAAGTCGAATCTTTGGTCCCTCTTCCTCACAATGTGCCACAAAAAGCAGCAAATCAAACATGTGTAGAGTTCTCACCGATTTTAACAGATTATTTAATCTGAAAACAAAAGTAAGTCTTTTTTTCTTTTTTTTTAATCCCTACAACCTGGGACACTTCAAAATAATACCGGTAATAACGTTAGCTTTGTTTTATCGTTTACTACCACCCCTTTAATATAGAAAGGGCTAAGCTAAACATGGCTGATCATGAATTAAATATTAGCTGAATAAATCATTCATACCGTAGGTTCAGTCTAGGCAACGGTTGAGTATGATGACAGCACTCTTTGGTCCGCTACTAGCTCACTTAGTTTAGCATAGCTTTGAGACTCACCCATCAAGGGTAGAAACTCACCCCAATGCAAATTTGAATCCGAAGAGCAGTTTGAAACGCACGAGCAGTTTAAATAGAGCGGCGAAATCACACCCTTTCGGGTAGAGCCCATGGGACCTATGAGATCGAAAGATATGAATGGGTTACAATGGAGAGAAAGTAATTATTTTCTGGTCCCAGTCTTTAAATGCCCTGCATTATACATACGTTGTTTGTGGATTTAAATGATTTTTTTTCTGCAAAGAAAAAATAGCCCGAAGAAGTTTGATATTTATTTATCTCATGGGTCCCATGGGCTCTACCGGAAGAGGCGTGACTTCGCCACTCTATTCCAACGTATTTTTTCAGGTACGGCAAGACGGAACAGACAAACACACCGGACCTTCCGCAGGAGGCTCCAGTAACCCTTATCTAACGAATCTGAAATAAAATCAAATGTACATTTTTAACTCTGTCAGACCTGCCTGATTGTCTCTCGGATTCGTTGAGTTGTAGTGTTTACTTTATGTTCGTCTGTCTTCCTTTCTTTTGACTAGAACAGGGGTTTTCAAAGTGTGAGAGAGTGAGACCCCCTCAGAGAAAAATTTTCAGCTCTTTTTTTTCTTAGGTCTTTTTTTTCTAAAGACCTGTGTTTTGAAAGCTATCTTAATTATTTTACACATTTTAAACATCTCTGATCATAATTTTAAAA
This sequence comes from Gadus morhua, assembly GCF_902167405.1. NCBI lineage: Eukaryota > Metazoa > Chordata > Actinopteri > Gadiformes > Gadidae > Gadus > Gadus morhua. The sequence goes on from NC_044054.1 coordinate 30,268,518, forward strand.
CATTTGAAACATATTTTTTAAACATTTGAAACATATTTTTTAAACATTTAAACATATTTCTGAAACATTAAAACATCTTTGTGCGTTTTTAAACACATTTCTTAAACCAATTTAACCTTTTTTAAATACATTTGAACATCTTAGTCTGTGTAAACTGCCAGTTTGCACAGATTCATTCAGGGTCCCCGACTGAATTTTCAGAGTCGAATCAGATCTGCTTTTTCAGTCCAGAGATTCGACTATTCGGCGGGGTTTGTTTACCGGCGTTGCTATGGTGACCTAAATTATTATAAGCAACTGAAAACGATGCCGGTTGGAAACTAAAACTGTGATTCTGAAAAAAGTATAAATGCTATCAAAATTCCGTTTCGATAGTATTGAAGATACAAGTGTGTAGATTTGTTCAATGGTTTGAACGATGGTAAACGGTTGAAAACTGAATGAGGTAACTTACGAATGTCTAGAAGTAGGTGTATCAGAATGGGCTGACGTCTTCAATGAAAACAGCTGAAAACGAAGCGGTACGAAACTAAAACTGTGATTCTGAAGAAATTTTAAATGATATCGAAATTCTGTTTAGATATTATTGAAGATACAAGTGTGTAGATTTGTTAAATGGTTTGCACGAAGATAAACGGTTGAAAATCTATTTAGTTAGGTTACTTCTGCAGTTGAAGTACGATTGATGATTTGAATCATCGACTTTCAGGTTTTTCTTCAGGTTTATTTTTTTCTCACGTCGCGCCCCCCCTGAAGAACTCTGGCGTCCCCCAGGGGGGGCGCGCCCCACAGTTTGAAAACCACTGGACTAGAACATCCCTGCAGAAAAATTATAAAAGGCATTTTTCAAAGTATTTGTTTAAAGGCACCCAGTGCAACTTTCGAGGCTTAAAAATAAACATTCAATTTCTAGTCTTTTTTACACGTAGTAAGTTTCAATAACTCCATACCATTACATACCGACATTCAAGCAGCAAAGATGAGACGTCGTTGTGTGGTGAGAACTGATAGAAAATCGATAACAACAACAATGCCGCCCTTTTCTTTATTTTTTGTAACCTACAATAAATAAAGCAGGCTTCCAGTCAATGGAAAAATGGCTTCTCCCCACCGGCGATTGTTGTTGTTTACGATTTTCTATCAGTTCTCACCACACAGCGACGTCTCATCTTTGCTCCTTGAATGTCGATATGTAATGGTATGGAGTGATTGAAACTTACTACGTGTAAAAAAGACTAGAAATTGAATGTTTATTTTTCATTGAATGTTTACATAAAGTTGCACTGGGTGCCTTTAAGTACCCAGCACTTATTTGATCCTTTCTGTGTGTTTTAATATCCATGCATTTGACCATTTTATATAAATGTGTGTGTGTGTGTGTGTGTGTGTGTGTGTGTGTGTGTGTGTGTGTGTGTGTGTGTGTGTGTGTGTGTGTGTGTGTGTGTGTGTGTGTGTGTGTGTGTGTGTGTGTGCTTGTGTGTGTGTGCACATTGGATGTACTTAGAATGTGTTTATATGCCCAATCCCATCGGGATTACATTAATGGGTTGCTCCTTAATTTATCAATCTGTAGTGAAGGAAAAAGCTACATGCCACTCCATTGGCTTCCACACTCCACCCCGTTGGCTTCCACGATCCAACCCGTTGGCTTCCGGTCTCCACCTAAGTGACCCCACTTCTTTTGGGCCCCTCCAGACAAAGGCGCAGAGTGCTGGGGTTCACAATCCGGTTTATTGTAATAAACCGGAAGGTTTGATAATGATGCATTCCTGGTGTAACCTTTACACATTGATTACTCAATTGACAACAGTCCAATCCGACTGAGGCTGCTCAAACCTGCCATCATTCACACACACTCCCACACCCTCCTTTATTAATTCTCATATTTTAATAATTTGTTAGATTTAGAAGTGTGTTTTATCGACCCGACAGCTTTGATGAAATGTATGGGGACGGAGATTTGTTCCAAGTCATTCAGACCAGTAGTTCATGAGATACAGCAAATACGGTAGGTTCGGAAGGACGTTTTTCTCCATTATACCTAACCCGAATAGCAGTAGAGAGAGGTGCCATATTCTCTAAGGATAGTCACCAAGGGAAGAAAGGAAAAAGGAATTGGCATGAGAACAGAACCCTGAGGGTCGCCACACAGCACATTCACCGAGGAATCTGGCTTTTCCTTTGTTTTAGTGACATCACAGGTGGAGTGTCCCTAGATGTATGACTGGTAGACTGATCTATCGAGCCTACAATCCAAGTGCACTCAATTGTGACATCACTGAAACAAATGAAAAGACAGATTTTCCAACAGCTTGTAAAGGCTAGCCACACATGGTGGCTATATATCGCCCCTGCAATATAATCTTGCACACCATATTCTACACCAATATATAATAATAAAGTACAATATTTTAACTACATGCACCTATACCATAACAAACAGCCATCATACAAGTGTAGCGATGGTCAAAAAGGACCCCATCTGTCCTGGCTTTATCGAAACATTAAAGTACCAGTTTTTGTAAGAATTACTTCTGGACTTTGCACCAATAACACTTTGCTCTTTCAGAATCAATGTTCGGTCACTACAGTTGGTTGACAACAGTGAACCGCGAGAGTTCATTACAAAACATTGTAAAGACCAACCATATTACTTTTTTCAGAGCAGATTCAGATTCAGAGCCTATGTTTCTATAGTAACTAACATACCGTGTTCATTTTGGAACGGAAAACCTAGGGTTACCGCAAACCCTGGGTTAACTTACCCGGTTATGTGATAAAACCGGCTTTGTGGAATACCCCATTGAGCCGGTCAGTCAGTTGTGAGGGGCAGTACGGGGACAACCCCCCCCCCCCCCCCCAGTTATATTGATGACAGAAGGATAAGGATTCTGTTTAATCTGATATATCAACAATGAAATTAATTTATTTTGGGCGAGAGAACTTTAGCCAATCAGAGCGTAGGGGCCGGAGCCCGGGCCCCTGAGGCCCCCCTCCTGTCTGCTCCTGAGGCTGTATCTGCTAATGATGACAATGATGACAATGTTTATGGCTCACTCTTTTATAGAGTGAGCCATAAAGTTGCTCACCCCACACATCACCCTGGAGAGAGGGAGAGAAAGAAGAGACAGAGAGCGATTGAAATACGTAAACAGAGAGGAGCTGGCCAAGCTCTCTAACATCAGTTGGATACAAACCATGTACTCTAACATGACTATTGTGAGACCAGCATACTTTGTTATCAGTGGCTTTTCAGGCATCCCTCATGTTAACTACTACTATTTATTTTTACTGGTGCTCTACATCATGTCAGTGGTGGAAAACGGGATAGTGATGGCCTTGATCTGCTTAGACCAGAGTCTCAAGACTCCAAAGTATATTGCTGTGTTTAACTTGGCGTTTGTAGACGTGGTCGGCAGCTCCGCACTGGTGCCCAAGGTTATCGACACCTTCTGGTTCGACCACAGGTACATCTCGTACAGCAACTGCTTAACCTATTCGTTTTTTTATTATTTAATCCTCACCATGCAGTCTCTTAATCTGGTTGTACTCTCCTTCGACAGGCTAGTGGCGATCACCTTTCCATTGCGTTATCAGATCATTGTGAGTCTGAAGACCATGTTCTCACTGGTAGCTGCTTGCTGGATTATTGCCATCCTTATCAACTTGATAGATGTAGGGCTTGTAATACCACTGTCCTTCTGCAGGTCTGTTGTTATCAACAGCTATTTCTGTGACCATGGGCCGCTCTATCGACTTGCCTGCAATGACTATCGGCCCAATGATATCATTTCCATAGTGTTACCATTTTTTATTCTTTGGGCTCCATTGCTCTTTATCTTGATATCTTACTTGTGCATTGGTGCAGCTTTGGCTATAATAGCTGGAGCGCAGGATAGGATGAAGGCTTTTAAAACATGCAGTGCCCATTTAATGTTGGTGATTATTTATTACTTACCTATTCTGGTCACTTTTAGTGTTGCCGCTAAAATGCCTCGCAATGCAAGGATAATTAGTCTTTCTCTTGCAGCGGTCATACCTCCAGCTCTGAACCCACTGATTTATGTTCTACAGACTCAGGAAATCAAACTGTCTCTGAAAAAGGTCTTCAAAAGAATGAGGCAATCAAAAATTGCATTGAAGTAGATTATCAATATGTGATATTTCATTTGTACATTTTTTGTTAGGCAAAACATTTGTAATAGTAGTCTGCACAATAACCAGTGAATTTTTGGTATGAAAACCTTCTAACTGAAGAATAATAGCTCAACCCATTTAATTTGGATGAATTAATAAAATGTATTTTTTTGTGATCTATGTGACAAAAAGTTTAAATGGGATCTTAAATGAGCTTATCGTTGTTGATATCAGATATTTATGTGTCCATGGGCAGCTTTGTTGAATTGCATGCAATAACATTCAGGCTGATAATACACTTGCCAACTTGTTTGCAACTGTTATTCTTCGGGTTCCATTGCTGTTTATCTTGATCACTTACATGTGCATTGCCACAGCTTTGTTAAAGATAGCCCAAACCCTGGATAGAATTAAGACTTTTAAAACCTGCAGTACTCAAATTATGTTGGTGGCCATTTATTACTAACCTGTTCTAATCGCTTTCACATTACATGCTAAAATACTTCCAAATGTCAGCATGATTAATGTCTCTTGCTGCTGTCCTTCCTCCAGCGTTGAACCGACTCATTTATGTTTTACATACTCAGGAATGTCTCAAAGAAATATTCACAAGAATAAAACAATCACAAACTGAAATGAGGATATTGTGTTGTATTGTACATCCTTTGTTAGCTGGTTGTTGATTAAAACAAACAAATAAATAAAATCTCCTCCTTAAGATAACATGTCTTGATTGAACAGAATGCCCAAATTATTCATTCAATATCATTACAATTTGTTTACATTAAATCAGGCTGGAACATGATTCTGATTGTAAAACACTGTTCAAATTATTTGAAAATAAAAATAACCATTGTCTCTCGCATTCGTTGAGTTGCAGTGTTTACTTTATGTTCGTCTGTCTTCCTTTCTTTTGACTATAGAACATGACTCCCCTCCAGAACACTGTTGTAGGGTAGTGTTATGCAAGCCGACAACTCCCCCTAGTGGGCTTGTGTGTGTATGGACTCGGGCAGTCAACACGCGTCAGTCCTGTTATGTGCCAACTCGTTCAATACATGTTACTAAGAGACACAGCCCGACTCCGTGTATTCTTCTATGCACCTTCACTTGCAACAAACACCACTCATTTAGTTTCCCTGTACCTTCTTATATTAATTGTCAAATCAACTGAAAGTTCCACGCATAACCTTGCCCTGTTTCTATTCTGCCTCCTTTTTGCTCACTAGATAGACTCGAATCATGTATTGTCATGTAATTAAACACAAAATATATGGATTCTAGCATAAAAAGTAAAAATTATAAAGGTATTTTTCAAAGAATTTGTTTAAGTACCCAGCATCATGCATTTGATCATTTTATATAAGTGTGTGTGTGTGTGTGTGTGTGTGTGTGTGTGTGTGTGTGTGTGTGTGTGTGTGTGTGTGTGTGTGTGTGTGTGTGTGTGTGTGTGTGCGCGCGTGCACATTGGATGTACTTAGAATGTGTATATGCATCCCATCGGGATTACATTAATGGGTTGCTTCTTAATTTATCAATCTGTAGTGAAGGAAAAAGCTACATGCCGCTCCATTGGCTTCCACACTCCACCTAGTTGCTTCCACGATCCACCTCGTTGGCTTCCACACTCCACCTAAGTGACCCCACTTCTTTTGGGCCCCTCCAGACAAAGGCGCAGAGTGCTGTGTTTAACAATCTGGTTTATTGTAATAAACCAGAAAGTTTGATAATGATCCTGGTGTAACCTTTACACACTGATTACTCAATTTGCAACAGCCCAATCCGACTGAGGCTGCTCAAACCAGCCATCATTCACACACTCCCACACAGGGCCGACGGACTGCGGGGGAAAGTGAGGCAGTCCTGGGGGGGCCCAAGGCAGAGGGGGGGCCCATGGCAATAAAAGCAGAAAACGTGAGCGGAAAACAAACATTTCACCTCAGCTACTGCAACTCATCAAGCTTTTCCTTCGCCCTAGCCACAGCGTAACCTCTCCCATGTACGTGCCATCACAACATTGCTCTTCCTCCCTTCTGTTCGCGTGATCCTATAGGCCTACTTTCCTCCCTGAAAACCACCCACATGTTTTCTATTCACCTTCACTAGCGTGTGCCAGTGATGGGATCCATAACCCCTTTCGGGCACAGAAAAGATAACTAAGACAGATGTTTAGCATCTATACAGCCCATAATTTGCTTTACAATTTAGTGTAAACCGACGTGAAATATTAAACCAGTTTACAATATAGAATGAGGGCATTAAGGCTACACGTTAGTTGACCCTAGGACTATATTCATCAACATGATTGTCACAAACTGAATAAAAGGAACACTAGCGGTTTGAAAATCTTGCTTTTCCATTGTTTTAGTGACACAGGTGGAGTGTCCCCCTAGATGTATGACTGATCTATCGAGCCTACAATCCAAGTGCACTCAATTGTGACACTGAAACACAGGCAAACAGATTTTCAAACAGCTTGTAAAGGCTAGTCAAACTCCCACCTGGTGGCTGTTTTTTTTTTTTTTGTGTTTGTGCCTGTGCACTTTTTATATGTACAACGCGGGATAGGGGGAAACGTTTTTTCGATTCCCTCACATGTGAAGTGTTGACAATAAAGCTGACTTTGACTATGTATCACCCCTGCAATATAATCTTGCACACCATATTCTACACAAATATATAATAAAATACAATATTTTAACTTCATGCACCTATACCTTAACTAACAGCCATCATACAAGTGTAGCAATGGTATAAAAAAGGACCCAATCTGTCCTGGCTTCACCAAAACATTCAAGTACCAGTTTTTGTGAGAATTACTTCTGGACTTTGCACAAATAACACTTTGCTCTTTCAGAATCAATGTTCAGTCAGTACAGTTGGTTGACAGTGAACCGCAAGAGTCCCATACAAAACATTGTAAAGACCAACCATACTACTATTACATTCCTGGTCGCCACGGTACATTGGAACGAAGTGGAAGTCTATTCCTGCGTTAATATGTTGGTCTTAACAGTTGTCCTTGAAATGTAAATAAAAGGAAAAGGACCAATGAGGTTGGAATCGAACATTTTATTGAAAGAAAGATCATCCTACAGACGCCGACCACGGCGACCTCCCTTTCTGCGGGTAGAGTCAGATGGGATTGGGGTCACATCCTCTGTGGAGAAGAAACATTTATATTAGTACTGCGACTGGAATGCATCCAATAGAGGAACACAACATACAGTACCGGGACCAAAATACATCTAGTAGAGGGGCAAGACAAATGTGCAGAGGTGGTGTGTGTGATGTGGTTTAGAGGTGGATAATGGGTGTTTATTGTGGTTTAGAAGCGGTATGGACGGCGTCCAACGTGTCGTGGATCAGGTGCTACGTACCAATACGGCCGATCTTCATCCCAGAGCGAGCCAGAGCCCTCAGAGCGGACTGAGCGCCAGGGCCGGGGGTCTTGGTCCTGGAAACAAAACCGAAGTTAGGGTCTCTCCTGTTTGTGTATACTAAAGTCGGTTCCCTCCCCCTGATCGCATCTCAGGAATATTCTGTTAGGGTGAGCGGTTGTACGACCCAGCTGAAGATACACTCACACCCCCCAGCTACAGACAGAGTCCATCAATAGAAGGGTTAGTGTTCAAAGTGTACTAGGATGCCAGGGCAACTGGACCAGCGAGTAGCTCCTTAACTGGAGCGCTGTTCCAATAGGTCGTGGACCAGCCTTTCCTTGGGCATCAAGCTTTCCCCGTCAGAACAGGCATTATGAACACTGGTAAAACACGTCCTATGTTTTGAATAAGTAGGTCTACAAATTGTTTAAGTGCACAGAGTTATTGATTAAGTCACAAGTAACCACCCTTTAGTAAGTAATCACTTATTTTAGGGATAGTAGCCCAATAAGTCACAAACATCCCTTTATAACAGTCATCGATGTGGAAAAATATGAAAATAATGTTGCATTTGTTCAACACATGCCAATGCCATCAACTACATCCAACTGCATGTACTACTAGACGGTGGCTTGTTTCTCCCGACAGGATCCGAAGCGAGGGCTTGAGCCTCCACCACAGGTTTAGGGGAGAGATACTTTACCCCCTGTGTTTAAACATCAAGGACACAGGTCCAGGATGGGCAATAAAGGGGGCGAAAGATGCTGCATTCTAATACGATAAAGCACTTTCAAAACAAGGTAGTTTTACTAACGAGGGCAAACCATTAGAGAATAGTTTACAAAAAGGGTTGGTTAGACCATCTGGTTTGCAGCTCTGTATAACCATGTCCCACCCGGTTTGTAGTACAGCAAAACCGTGCCGCAGCCGGCTTTCAGTCCTAGTCTCAGTTCATGTCCTACCTGTTTCCTCCGGTGGCTCTGAGCTTGATGTGCAGGGCGGTGATGCCGAGCTCCTTGCAGCGCTGAGCGACGTCCTGTGCGGCCAACATGGCGGCGTATGGGGAAGACTCATCTCTGTCTGCCTTCACCTTCATACCGCCGGTCACTCGGCAGATCGTCTCCCTGGAAACCCGCGCATGACAAACAAGTTAGACACACTGGGGTAGGGGATCCCAGAGAAGACGTTTTAAAGATAACCTTAAGGAGGATGACTTACTTTCCGGAGAGATCGGTGACGTGGACAAAAGTGTCGTTGAAAGAAGCGAAGATGTGACAAACACCGAAGACATTTTCTCCTTCTGCCACCTGGGGTCCGAGGCTGATCACCTGTTCCTCCTTCTTTTCCTTGCCTTTACGGGGAGCCATAGTCTGGAGAGAGAGAGAAAGCAGGACAGGGTTAGGGTCTAGCGTAGGGCCATGGTCTGGTGTGCAGCAAGATGGAGCCTTCGATAACAATCGGCACATCTAGAGGTGACTGGAAACACAGAAGGCTTCTTTGGCTTAACTTTACTCATGCAAAACATTCCTGTATGATGCAAAAAGCTTTCAAAGTCGGATCCAATTCATTCCCAGATGCAGCATGCTTACACTGCTCTGTCGGGTACCTTAGCCAGCGTTTGATAATAAACAATACAACTACTTGCACATAAAAGCATAGAGCCACGATTATTTTTTAAGATGCAACTTCACAGAATACATCAACACATCCTTAGTGGAGAAATCTGACCAAGGATGCTAGCATCAGCATTAAGGTAGTGTATAGCGACCATATTCACAATTCCCTCCAAATCTAATGGAGTGTTTAATGAAGAGCTCTTTTATGAACAACTTTCTATGGAAGTCTTCTTAAAGTGATTGAATGCTAGGCCAAATTATTGTCAGAAATCTGCCCATACAGGTGGATTTGAGTGAAACCTAAAAAAGGCATGCCAATACCTGAAGGATGATCCATGCTATCCATTGGGTGCGAGTTTGGCATCATTAAATCTGATAACTTATATTTTCAATACTGGACAATATAAACGTTTGAAACAACTAGTTTGAAGTTGATATCTAACGGTTGGTCAAAGCAGCCCATCTGCTAATATCCAGCAATAGTCATCAGTCATGACCTTAGGTACACAAGTGCTATGTATGATCCAACTACCATTAATAAAACTACATCCAACTGCATGTACTACTAGACGGTGGCTTGTTTCTCCCGACAGGATCCGAAGCGAGGGCTTGAGCCTCCACCACAGGTTTAGGGGAGAGATACTTTACCCCCTGTGTTTAAACATCAAGGACACAAGTCCAGGATGGGCAATAAAGGGGGCGACAGATGCTGCATTCTAATACGATAAAGCACTTTGAAAAAAAGCACGGTTGGTCAAAAGCAGCCCATCTGCTAATATCCAGCAATAGTCATCAGTCATGACCTTAGGTACACAAGTGCTATGTATGATCCAACTACCCTTAATAAAAGCAGCAGTGTGACATAGTAGCAGTACTTAAACCATATTTCATATAGCCCCGTTTCATATCCACTACGTTACAGCGTGTAGCTCCTGATTATAGGCTGAATGAAGCTTAGCCGCCATTAGCATCAAGTTAAGCCAGAGTCGTATGCATTGGTCCAGACCTACACAATTTCGACATGATATACGTTTTCCGAGCCTTATTTAAATGAAATGTTAATATTTAAATCGTGTCGTCTCCTACACAGTAACAGAGTAACGGAGGAAACACCGACGCGTCGATTCACGGTTAGGGTTAGCCAACACACGCACAAAACAAACACTTCCGAGATCGTGTGGGAATAAAATAAAGGCATTTATGTGAAACAATACATGTACAAATTGAAGTTAACACATTGATATGTTCGGATGGTTACCTAATATTAAGATTTTAAACGGATATCAAAGTGCGGGTTCTATACCTTGGTGTGTCTCTTCGAAGCAGAAACAGGAAAGGAAAGAACTTCCGCTACCGGTGGCAAAGTTCAACCGTTCCGACGCGGAAATTGTGTCGTCACTTCGTATCCAGCGCATACGCGGTCAGGATGGTCATAATGCATTATTCTGTTGAATAGATCAACGTTGTTGTGATTTTATTGTTGTCCTTGTACCTTTCTGCCATATTATGTTAATACAATTAAATAAAATTCAATGTATTTAATATATAATTGGAATACAATATATACAAAAATAAAATATCTAAGGTGTAAAACACGTCTAAAACACAAACTATATTCATACAGTATATAATATACATGAAACAATATAGTATAGTGTGTGTGTGTGTGTGTGTGTGTGTGTGTGTGTGTGTGTGTGTGTGTGTGTGTGTGTGTGTGTGTGTGTGTGTGTGTGTGTGTGTGTGCGTGCGTGCGTGCGTGCGTGCGTGCGTGTGTGCGTGCGTGCCGGCCGGCCGGCCGGCCTGCCTGCCTGACTGTCTGCGTGCGTGCGCGTGTGTGCATACTTATATAGCCTACATAGAAAGATAGATAGATATAGATATATGATATACACATTCTATATTATACATAGGCCTATTTTTTATTAATTTACATCATATGCCAGAAAGGTACAGGGATAACAATAAAATAGAAATGAATGAAGTAAAAATTATATATATATATATATATATATATATATATATATATATATATATATATATATATATATATATATATATATATATATAGCATGGAATTAAAGATGCAACGTAGGGTTCAATTTACAATAACTAGTCCTCCAAACATTGTTAAGTTATTAGATATATTGGATATCTATTTTCTTTCAGATAAGATAATCAATAAATATCCCTCATCCCTGAGGGAAATCGATTTATTTCCCATAGAATCTCGACCATTTTGGACCCTAAACGGTTGTTCCATAACTCTCTAGAGGGAGACATTTTGTGATTCAATAGAATCAGTTATAGCACATAGTCTAACTGGAACGGGTTTATATAATGTATCATGTTCATATAGATAATTGGTATACTATAGATCATTTATTAAATGTTCCATTTGACATGCATGTTGAATAATACATTTACATTTGAGTGAAAACTGAAGAAACAGACATACGTCAGAAGTGCACAGTACCTTTATTGGGATGGTTTATTCAGAATGTATCTGATAATCTGCCATGAAAGCACTACACTACAGCATGGCTTTATAAGGAGATATCAACAAACATCACTTGAAGCATGGAACTGACGTGGCATGCACCATTAAATCAAGCTGGAATTAAGTTTAGCATCGTCTTAATAGTGGTGTACAACTTTATAAAGACCTCATTTGTGTCATTGGCATTCTCTTTGTAACAGACAGTTTTACACATATTTATAAAACAATGTAGCAGAGCATCAGAATATTAATATTCATCATGTAACAACATTCAACCAGAGTAAATTGCCTCAGTCATTAAGAATGACACCATATATTTAACCTTTAAAGGTAACAGATAGATAGTTGTAGATAACCCTTAAACATGTTATAATCTAATTAATCTCTAATCTAATCTATAAAATTACAGATTATAACAGATGATGAAAAAAAAGCCTCTTAGTAATTCTTTCTATGGTTGACATCATTTTACTATACTATATAAGTATCAAATTGTTGTAATTTATGCAAGTTTAATAATTTAAAAGGATCCTCTATTCTAAAAATGAGTGTTAAAGTGTTGAATTATTGCCTGTATGTGAGAAGTATACGTTTATTTGTCTGAATTTAATATATTTACTAAAGTATTAAATAAATATATGGTTATGTTAGGGTAGGAGTTGGCAAACAGGTTTAAACCCTGATCCAGATAATTTCTCTTCCATGATTTAACACAGTTTGTAGATTAAATACATTTCCCTAAAAAACGATGACCATATTCCTGTAACCTGGATTTAGGTATAACCTTGACCTATAGGTTAGAGTAAACGTGTATTCACCCTAGCGGCTTGATACAATCAATGTCATGTTTATTTGAGGTAACACCCGTCCTAGAGCATTTCACTGAACATTAAAAGTGTTCACATAGAAAAGCAATATAGGTCAAATTAATTAATATCGCGTTTAGATGTAGATATACATTCATCATCATGGAAAATATTCTGGCAAAGGTAGAAAACCAATACCTTTTTTATAAACCTACAGGTACTATAGCTCTAAATCACCAAGTGCACCTTCAAAATGTTCTACTTTGTGACTAAAACACTTGTTTTGATTGAAACATGCTAACTCATCAGCAACAAAAGCAGTGTAAACTTTAAATTGTCACAGCAACCATATCAAAACACAAATTCCCATTCAAGCATGCATTAAACCAAAGGATAAGGTCAAGTCACTTGAAACAAAACAAGTACATTTCCAGAGGAAGAGTAAATAGATATGGGTTAGGGTTAGAAATACCCCAAATCAAACCCTATATCTAACCCTAACCCTAGTAAATAGATATGGAGCCACGAGGCGGAACTCACAAACCAGTTTCACAATAAATTAATCCTGGATTCACTAAAACACGTCAAAACTAGCTCAATACGTAAAATCCAAAACACACTCACACTTCAACTAGACACGCAAACACACACACTACGTTAATGAGCTTGACATGCTCATAACGTTCGGTTCAACTGATATGAGCCATCGTTAGATAGATAGATAAATGGAAAGATAGCAGATAAGGAGAGAGACAGAGATAGAGAGACAGAGAGACAGAGAGTGAGAGAAAGAGAAAGAGAGAGAGAGAGAGAGAGAGAGAGAGAGAGAGAGAGAGAGAGAGAGAGAGAGAGAGAGAGAGAGAGAGAGAAAGAAAGAAAGAAAGAAAGAAAGACAGAGAAAGATTGATGGATAGATACTAGATAGATAAAGAGGAAGTGAGAGAGACAGAGAGATAAACAGCTAGTTAAATAGATAAAGAAAGAGAGACAGAGGGAGAGAGAAAGAGATAGGTTGATAGATAGATAGGTTGATAGATAGATAGGTTGATAGATAGATAGATAGATCGATAGATAGATAGATAGATAGATAGATAGATAGATAGATAGATAGATAGATAGATAGATAGATAGATAGATAGATAGATAGATAGATAGATAGATAGATAGATAGATAGATAGATAGATAGATAACTCGAGTGATAGGTCAAGTTCTAGATTGATAGCTAGATAGATAGATCAGTAGACTTTGCAGTAGTACTTGGTAGAGGGGTGCCCTAGTGGTACTCAGTAGTAGAAGTAGTAGTAGTTGTACTTGGGAGAGTGGTGCCTAGTACTGCTTGGTTTGAAGGTGTTGATAAAATGGGAAGACCTAGGATGAGTGGAAGAACAGTGAGAGGAAGGACTAAATGAAAGCAGCCATTAGAAGTTTGATTACTCTGGAACAAACCTGACGGTAAACACATTTACCGTAAAATGAACCATTTCCAAACCTTTATATTCTGTGGTGCACATGTGTAACATTCTGTGGTGAACATGTCTACTATGTTGCGGTCTACATGTGTAGTATGTTGTGGTCTACAGGTGACACATTTGTTGTACAGATGGTGTAATCTTCTGTCTTGTACTGGCATGATTGATTGGTCAATACTGAAGCTAACTCCCAACAACCGTCCAACCAGAGGCCGCAGAGCAGGTGGAGAGGGGCAGCCTCATCATTTGATTGGTTAGTTTTGGTACTTCTTCCCAAAGACAACTGGCTTCATCAACATGCTGTCAGTCTCGGTCAGATCCGTCGAAGCTCCTTGTGAAGATCAGCTAACTGGAGGAGAAGGTACAAGAACAACATGGTTCAACTCTTAGTATGTTCGGGTTTAAACTCTAGGCGGGTGATGGTTTCAAGTCATGCACGGTTAGGGTCTCAGGACAGTTAGGGTTTAGGCCCAATCCCATTTCTACCCCTTACCCCTCCCCCCTTCCCCTTACCCCTTCAAAACAAGGGGAAGGGGTAAGGGGTAGAAATGGGATTGAGCTTTAGGACAATCCCATTTCTACCCCTCCCCCCTTCCCCTTACCCCTTCAAAACAAGGGGAAGGGGTAAGGGGTAGAAATGGGATTGAGCTTTAGGACCAATCCCATTTCTACCCCTTACCCCTTCCCCTTACCCATTCAAAACAAGGGGGAGGGGTAAGGGTAAGGGGTAAGGGGCAGAAATGGGATTGGGCCTTAAAGTCTTGTTAGGGTTTAGGTCTTGGTATATTAGCGTTTAAAGTCTTAGAAGGTTATGGTTAAAGTCTTAGTATATTAGGGTTTAAAGTGTTAGTAGGTTATGATTTAAAGTCTTAGCAGGTTAGGGTTTAAGGTCTCACTTGGTTAGCGTTTAAAGTCTTAGTATATTAGGGTTTAAAGTCGTAGTAGGTTCTGATTTAAAGGCTCTGTAGGTTAGGGTTTAAAGCGTTAGTAGGTTAGGCTCTCTTACTTGCTGAGCGTGGAGGCCGACCCTGAGCGGTGAAAATGGACGATCTGCCACTTCCCGTCCCTACGATGCCACACCCTGCTCTCCTCTGATTGGGCGGTCCTGGGGGTTCCGTTGGGGTCGATGTACTGAGTGACCCTGATGTAGGCGATGCAGGCCGCCTCCTCCCCCAGCAGGTGGATATGGGGGTTGAGGATAGTGGTGTGGACCGGCTTACTGTTCCTAGACCACACTGCTTACAGACAGACAGACAGACAGACAGACAGACAGACAGACAGACAGACAGACAGACAGACAGACAGACAGACAGAAAGACGGACAGACAGACAGACAGACAGACAGACAGACAGACAGACAGACAGACAGACAGACAGACAGACAGACAGACAGACAGACAGACAGACAGACAGCAGACGGACAGACGGACAGACGGACAGACAGACAGACAGACAGACAGACAGACAGACAGACAGACAGACGGACAGACGGACAGACAGACAGACAGGGAGGGAGGCAGACTCAAAGATGGACAGAGAGACACAAAGACATACTGTTGGCTGGGGGTAACCAAAAGGACAGTGTCAAAATATTTGAACCTCATTTTTCCATGAAAACTCACACTTCTATTCAACAGTTTTCAGCTGTGCTCACATAACAACACAAGGGTCTTTAATCATCGATACGCTTTTTAAAACGATAAGCTAAACAATGTACCATTAGAATAAAAAAGGAGTGATGGTTGCTGGAAATGGGCCTCTGTACACCTATGTAGAAATTCATTAAAAATCTGCAGTTTCCAGCTATAATAGTCATTCACCACATTAACAATATCTAGAGTGTATTTCTGATTAATTGAATGTTATCTTCATTGAAAAAAACAGGGCTTTTATTTAAAAAATAAGGACATTTCTAAGTGACACCAAACTTTTGAACGGTAGCGTATATATAATACATTTTTTGTACTCACGGTTCTCAAAGTAGAAGCGATGGAAGTCTAGACCTTCCACCAGGTTCCCCAGCGCCTCAGGCTCAAACGCCGTCACCGCTGGATCACACATTTTCCTGAGAGATCCAGGAACAGAGGGACGGACAACAGGTGAGGGCTCAGGAGTAATGGTGGTGCGGTTGGGGGAGATGGGTTAGGGGGAGAGATATGGGTTGGGTAGTTAAGGTTATAGATGGGTTAGGGGGAGAGATATGGGTTGTGTGGGTAAGGTTATAGACGGGTTAGGGGGAGAGATATGGGTTGTGTGGGTAAGGTTATAGACGGGTTAGGGGGAGAGATATGGGTTGTGTGGGTAAGGTTATAGACGGGTTAGGGGGAGAGATATGGGTTGTGTGGGTAAGGTTATAGACGGGTTAGGGGGAGAGATATGGGTTGGGTAGTTAAGGTTATAGATGGGTTAGGGGGAGAGATGGATTAGTTTTACGGTGAATGACGATGGTTGTGTAGTTAGGGGGAGAGATGGGTTTGGGTGATGTATGACGGTTGTGTAGTTAAGGTTATTGACGGGTTACAGAAGGGTTAGGCTGAGAGATGTGTCCGGGTGAGGGATGGTTGTGTATTTAGGGTTAGAGATGGGTTAGGGTTGATATATGACGGTTGTGTAGTTAGGGTTAGAGATGGGTGAGATATGGGTTAGGGGTAGGGTGAAAGATGATGGTTATGTAGTTAGGGTTAGAGATAATGGAGGAGCCTTACGTGTAGCCCTCAAAGTCTCCGTTGCTTATTGCCTCGATGAGCTGTTCAGTCACTTTGATTATATCTTGTTTCCTCACTGCAGGAGCAGACAAAAACAACATGAGTCAATTGTACGATTAATGTGATTTTCCCCAGTATAGTTTGATACATATAACCCTAAACGCTGTAGGTTAATATGTTAGTGATAGGTGGATCTACATTTAGTTTATTTCATAGTTTTATTTCGGATTATTTCATCAAAGGTCCTTGGCATTGGTTTTATTTCATGCTTTATTTACTAAAATACCTTTCAATGAACCTCAGATTTGCTCAGTTTAGGTCATGGTCACGGCATGTGCATATATTATAACAACAATCATAACTTTATATTTTCCTTTTATGTTACTTTTAATTAACTGAGGTAGCATAAAAAAGATAGCTAGCTTTGATTCTCTGTGCATGTGTGTGTGTGTGTGTGTGTGTGTGTGTGTGTGTGTGTGTGTGTGTGTGTGTGTGTGTGTGTGTGTGTGTGTGTGTGTGTGTGTGTGTGTGTGTGTGTGTCTGTGTGTGTGTGTGTGTGTACCTCGTGTGTCTTCATCCTCTATGGTTGTGTTGGTGCTTTCTGATGATTCCTGAGACCATGAAAGACAACAACTAGGATCAATTAAGGTTCATAATACATATAACCCTAACCCTAACCCTAACCCTTATATAAAATCTTAAAAACACCTATATCTAATTTCTTTCAGATTTCTATCTATTTCAAATGTATATTTATATCAAATATCTAATATGTTATATACGACAGAATATAGTATAGAATATAGAAGACTCTTTCTTTGTAATAAGGAATAAAGAATGTAACACAGAATAGAATATAGAATAGAATATAGAATCCAACATAAAATGGAATATAGAACACAGAAGCCTCTTACCTTGACGCCGTCAGTCTTCTTGTTGGCCCCGCTCTTCCCTCCTGAGCGAGGGAGGAGAATGAGGAAGAGGAGGAGTAGAAGAGTGAGAGAGAAAGGAACCGAAGGGAGGAGAAGAGAGGAGAAGAGGTGAGTTACCATAGCTCTTGAGCAAGGCACCCCTCAGAAGGAGCCTGTGTGTGTGGTGGTTCTATTCCCCGACTAGCTCACTACAACAGCAGGGATGGGGGGGGGGGGGGGGGGGGGTGGGGGTCATTCTAAATGTCCTCAAATTCTGGATTTGGTTTTGGAGGCAGTTTTTCCTTATTTTCTTCACGCTCGTGTCTCCAGACTCAGCGACCGGAGAAGGTCTGGCCCCCTGGTCAGAGATCTGGAAAGAGAGAGAGCACATTCCTGCCCTCTCTTCTGCTCTCCCTCTGTCTCTCTGTCAACCCCTCTCTCTCTCTCTGCCCTCCCCTCCCCAGTGGTTCCTCCTAGCTACAGCTATCAATAGATACGGTGTGTGTCTGTGTGTCCGGTATTAAGTTTCCATTAAGGGGACTGACCCCTACTTTTGTGTGTGTGTGTGTGTGTGTGTGTGTGTGTGTGTGTGTGTGTGTGTGTGTGTGTGTGTGACAGATGCACACACACACACACACACACACGCACACGCACACGCACACACACACACACACACACACACACACACACACACACACACACACACACACTAACTGCCTAGTTGAGTTAATAACTAACTCGGCCTCTGGAACTAATCTACTATGGACACAATGAAACAACATAGTCAACTATTGACCGCAGGCAGACTATAGCCCTACACTATGCAGGGCTGGGGTTAGTCATGAGGTGATAGATGTTGAGGTCATACGGTGGTGGATCTTGGGGTCATATGGTGATAAGTGCTGGGGTCATAAGTTGATAAGGGTTGGGGTTAGTGGTCAAAGCGGTTCTCTTACCTGAGAAATTCCTGGTGGCCAACATTGTGGTTAGTATGGCTCCCTAAAGTCAGAAAAACAAAGTTACCAGTTATCATTCCTGCAACACAGCCTGATGTTACTAATCAAAAAATAAGTACAGATAAGGGTTGGTGGGCGGTCTGAATCCCCTTTGCTTTGGAAGCGTTCATCTTAATAAACTATTTCCCTTTACTCTTTCCCAGCAAGGAGGTTGGTATAACAGAGGGATTCGCTGAAAGGTAACGCCATCAACGGCACATTGTTCAAAATTGTAGTCTAACTGTGGCATCATGAGCCGGCCCGCCGCTCTCTATACGCAGAGTACGCAGGGCACCAAGTACCTGAGGGGGCGCCAAAAATTAAGGTTTGTAAAAAAAATAAAAAATAATACATTATTGAATTAAAAAAATATGTAAATTAGTTATGAAGAGGCACACCGTTGTTTGTTCTTAATTATATAACCTATCACTCAATTTCGGCAAATTAGATGTTTTTACCTAATATATAAAAAGGGGTTCCCCCCCCCCCCCCCCCCCCCCCGCGTAGGGCACCAAAACGGCCAGCAGCGGCCCTGATCATGAGCCAGGCTCTTAGTGGTTTGGCTGTGTCTGTCACACACAGCCATGCACATGGGAACATGCTAATAAGTGTCCAACAGTCTTAAGACACCTGCTTGGCTATTTAGCCAAGTAGGGTCAATTATAATGGGTTAGTTGATAGGTTAAAGGTATTATACGCAACATTTCCACATTCAAATAGCTAACAACAAAGCCACCTATGTTACATCTTACGTTGAGTTGTGTACTAACATTGACAGAAATGGTTCCATCATTGTTCAAACCCAGAGAAATACTTAGTTTTATTCAAAGGAACGGCGTGATTCCTTTGATTGCCCGTTAATGGCATCATATCCCCTTTACCTTCCGGGGAACACAGGAGACAGCAATCCAGTCGTGTCTTTATTTATTGATGTTTTAATTCTTCATCCAGCTTGATGGCTGGCTCATTCCCCCGGCCACCCAGCTAATGGTACGCTGAAGCTCAAGCTTACCTTGAGCTTTCTCCTGGCGTTGAATTTCTTCAAACACTCCACAGTCTCTTGTCGGTGCATGCAGGAAGCCACTGTGGAGCGGTGCTGGAGGAGAGAGGGACAATGTTAGGAGTCTGGGGGGTAGGGAGAGGGGGAGAGTTAGGGTTAGGGTTAGGGGAGGGGTTAGGGTTAGGGGAAGAGTTAGGGTTAGGGTTAAGGGAGGAGTTAGGGTTAGGGGACGAGTTAGGGTTAGGGTGAGGAGAAGCGGGAGGTTTAGGGGATGAGTTAGGGTGAGGGTTAGGAGACGAGTTAGGGTAGGAGAAGAGTTAAGGGAATAGTTAGGGTAGAATCATGGGGTGTTAGGCATGGGGAGAGTTAGGCTTAGTGTTGGAATCCTTGGGGGTGAGGGTTAGGGGAAGAGTTAGGGTGAGAAGAGGAGTTAGGGTTAGGAGAAGAGTAAGGGTTAGGGTTAGGGCTAGGTTCCTGGGGTTTATCAGGGTTAGGGGAAGAGTTTGAGTTTGAGTGAGGATCAGGGTCAGGGGTAGATTAAGGGGGTAATGGGGTGAAGGTTGGGGTAACTGTTATCCCTGTTATGTTATCCTACTCTGTTATGTAAGAACCTCTGGGGGGAAACGGGACAGATCCTGAAAAATCGAGAGCTGAATTATGCAGAGTTATACCTTCTTGACTGTTTCGTGGGTGTCTTTCAGAAGGGGATTTGGATAATGTATTTTAATATGCGTATTTCTACAGTAGCCAGTCTAGACGGCGTAGGAGGATTAGAGGCACTTTGTTTTAGAAAGTCAGTGACAGACAGGACAGGACGTTTTATCTTCTCTTCCCACCTAGTGCACTGTGGTGCTGAGTTTGTGTTCCCTCTAAGAGAAACCTGCACCCAGGCACCGATTGGTCGAACCAAATTTGAAGCAAAAAAAGTAAAATGTGCAGTTCAATCAAATTTCAGCTTGTCTGCTTTCAGATTTGGTATTATTCATCTAAAAGGATGATATGAATAATCCAACTCTATTAAAAATGTTAGATTATGAATCTAAATCGGAATAGTTTGACATGGGTTACTGAGATCTTACTGGGTTGTTTCTGGGCTTCTGGAGCAGTGATGGGATAGCTTTAACGGGTTAGGGGGTTAGGAGGGGTTAGAGTGAGGGGGTGAAGGTCTTACTAAAATTGACAGGTTAGGGTGAGGGTTAGGGAGAGGGGTAGTCTTACTAAGATCCAGGGTTAGGGTGAGGGTTAATCTTACTGAGATCCTGAGTTAGGGGGAGGGTTAATCTTACTGAGATCCAGGGATGCTTCAGGGCCTCTGCAGCAGTAATGCGCTTTCCTGGGTTGATCGTCAGCATCTTGTTGATGAGATCTTTGGCCTCTGGAGTCACCGTGTCCCACTCCGGCGAGGGGAACTTTAAAAGTTTAAGTCATCCATTTTAGCCCTTAGTCTTACACATCCAATGAATATATGATGCAATTCAAATGTCTTCTTTGTGCTTTGAATGTATTTTTTGACGTGTTGATATTTAAACAGAGCAACTTGCATGGTGACAACACTCATTCATTATTGTGTTGGGAAAGAATGTAGCAAATCAAGATGATTTGCTACTTACTTACTTACCCAGAGGTTTGCAAACCTGCATAACATCATCAACATGTGAACATCTAGGTCATGTGATCTATAACATTACATAATTAAGGTCATGAGATCTATAAAAATACATAATTAAAGTCATCTATGGAATCATTGAGGTAATTTGATCTATGACGTCGTTAAGGTCATGTGATCTACGAAATCATTGGGGTAATGTGGTTTGTGACAACATTACATCATCAAGGTCCTTTGGTCTATGACATCATTACATCATTAAGGTGATGTGGTATGTGACATCATTACATAATTAAGATCATGTGGTCTATGACATCATTACACAATTAAGGTCATGTGGTCTATGACACCATTACACCATTAAGGTAATGTGTTCTATGACATCATTACAAAATTAAGGTCATGTGGTCTATGACATCATTACATCATTAAGGTCATGTGGTCTATGACATCATTACATCGTATGCTCCAGCCTTGATCTGCTGGTAGAGTCGATGTTGATCTTCATCCCAGAAGGGTGGGTACCCCACCAACAAGATGTATAGAATCACACCTGATAGAAACAACATGTATAGAGTTACACCCCATAGAAACAAAAAGCATAGAATCACACCTGATAGAAACAAGACGTAGAGAGATACACCCTATAGAAACAAGACGTAAAGAGTCCCACCCTATAGAAACCAGATGTATAGAGTTACACCCTATGGAAACAAGATGTAAAGAACATAAATGGAATAGAGCCAATAGAACTTACCACAGGCCCAGAGGTCGACTGCTTTGCCGTAAGGATCCTTCCTCAAAACCTCAGGTGAAAGATACCCAGGGGTCCCAGCAAAGCCTGTAACACACACACACACACACACACACACACACACACACACACACACACACACACACACACACACACACACACACACACACACACACACACACACACACACACACACATACAGTGTTAAACAAGATAAAAATATGGACAGTTTTTATAAAAAGGTGTCAGGTGTTAATTATTAATGATCCTGAAAGCAGTTAATTACAACGTGTTTATAGAGTATTTATTAAAAGCATTTTTGTAAATTTGAAAATAGGGTATTATTAAAATATAACATATTTATAACAATGTATGGCTATGTAATAACTGAAATAATATTTTATTTATTCCAACGTGAAGACATAGTATTTATTAAAGCGTGTAGAGTATTTATCAAAACATGTAGGCATAGTATTTATTAAAACATGTAGCCAAAGTATTTTTATTACATCATGTAGGCATAGTATTTATTAAAACGTGTAGTTAGAGTACTTATTACAACATGTAGAGTATTTATAAGAAGCAGGGGTTACCAAACCACGCCTGCTGCTCCCCCTCCACCTCGATGGCCAGGCCGAAGTCAGCCAGCTTCACCGCTGCCCCCTTTGACTTGGAGGCCAGCAGCAGATTCTCCGGCTACGATAGAAATCACATGTTATGATCATCTTCAGTACTACACTAGCATGTAGCTGGGGGAGAACCCAGTCCTTCCAGAAAATGACAGGATCAAGCCCCTCAGAGACCTGCCAATGTGGGGCTACCCAGACGGTCTCACGCATCATCAACGAGTGCCCGACCGGTGGCGCCCCACATGGCCGTAGAGGCCTGGTACAGCTGGAAGGAGAGCTGCTGTATGTAAGCTACTAGAGCTGTAAAGGGACAGCAGCAAAGAAGATTGCAATAATCAGAATCCGTCTCGGGGCCATGGGGACTCCAGAGGTCAACCGTCGGAGACTTCTAATTGGATGCCGCCACATGGGAAGGCACTGATGAGGTGCCCTCCAGCACGTTGCTTAATGCCGTAATTATAACGACGTGCAATCTTGAGCTGCAACGTTCGATAACGGGTCTTACAGTGTCCTTCTAGTGACCAAATCGTGCCTTTCAATGTCCTGGACGTTCCCTAGCGGTACCCTTTCCTATGGAAACGGAAGTCTTTATGAAGTATCCCCTCGGGTGAACCTACATGGCAGCGTCCCAAAGGGGGGGCCCACCAGTAGAGAGAATGGGCTGCAGTGCAGCATAGGGTAGGCCTACAGCTGGACACATTCTGCAGTGCAGTATGGGGTAGGCCTACAGCTGGACACATGCTGCAGTGCAGTATGGGGTAGGCCTACAGGTGGACACATGCTGCAGTGCAGTATAGGGTAGAAACATTGAATATGAATATGATTAAAACAAGTTGTACCTTGAGGTCACGGTGAACCACACCACTCTGGTGACAGTGAAGCACCGCCTCCAATATCTGCTGGATACAGTGGCTGCAAAAATACAAAGACGAATTTAGGGTCAGGGCTCGGGTTTAGGATGGGTGTTCTCATGAAGGGCTTATAGAGAAATGGGTCAAGGGTCAGGGGTCAGGGTTAGGAAGGGTGTTTTCATGAAGGGCTTATACAG